>NC_142674.1:28345254-28577754 GCF_964200805.1 Pocillopora damicornis | reverse complement strand
TACTAATTCCCCCATAGCTAGTTGGTTTGAGATCTCTGTGGCACAAACAGTAACTGGCGATACCAGATGGATGTTTTCTCGTTCTGGTTCATTTTGGCATCGTATTCGGTGAAGGCATTTGCTCAGCAATGTAAGTTGACGCAACGATTTGAACATGGCTTAGTTCTCCTTGATCACGTTTTCAAATCATTCACTGTGGATCGGTTGGTTTCGTGTTATATTGCCTGCAATTCACAGCCTACGTGCCAAAGCCTTAACTTCAGGCTGAGTGACAAAACTTGCCAGTTTAACAAAGAAACTAAGACTTCCTGCCCAGCCAGTCTGAAGCAGAATGAAGGGTTTATCTATGCTGATAACCCAGATAGAGGTGAGAATATCTTAAGAACAAATTTTTTCCTGGTTGTTTCGACAACCGAAGAAATTGGAAGACATAACGTCAAGGGAATTGGTTACGTAATGAGTCCAATTAGTTACAAGGTCTCAAGAAACGCAAAAAAACTACGTCATTTCGTCAAAGAGTATTAAAAAGAAACTAAGATTTCCTGCCCAGCCAGTCTGAAACAAAATGCAGGGTTCATCTTTGCTGATAACCTAAATCGAGGTGAGAATATCCTCAAAACACTTTGGTTTTTTTATCGGTCCGTGTTTATTAAAAAGTATATGGTTACATTTTTTTCATGGATCTGCCATAGTGTTATCAAGGAAACTTTTGTTGGCCAGCAAACTTTTGTTCCTTGTTACTCGAACAAATGAAGAAATTGGAAGATATAATTTCAGGGGAATTGGTTACGTAACGAGTCCACTTAGTTCTAAGTTCTCAAGAATACGTAATTAGTCTGTGTCATTCCGTCAAAAAGTAGACTTCCACCGTTATAGTTGCTACAATCTAACTTTCAATCGTGAAATAGACCCATTTTTAAGAGCCAAACGGCTTAAGAGTGATTGTCAGTAAAAATCAAAGAAATCGTGGCCACGGTTAAAAAATCGATTTCGCTCATACTTTGTCAGTTTGAAGGCCTAGGTAAGTAACTGAAGGATATGAGGTTAGTTTTTTGAAATATTCCATATAACGAAAGAAAACCACGAAAAACGGTCACCCTACCGGAAGCTCGGATTTCACCTAGCGGAAACTCGAAATTTTACACTTTTCAGCTTCTCGCTACACAGACGTTTACATAGCTGTGAATCTTTCTTAAGTATAATTGAATTCATTGATTCTTCCTTAGTCAAACCATGGGAATTATTTTTATCTCTGCTTATTTGTGAGCGAACTGAGACCCGATTAAGAAGACACACTTTTCTCATTTACGCGAAGGTGTAAAATAATCCAAACTCAGCGACGAAAAAAGCTGACCGGTAGTTCTTCAAATCCTCTGATATTATGACCAAAGACAGTTCAGTCATTGATTTTTAGGTCTACGGTTTTAAATCTTTAGGATCTAGTAGCACTTTTGCATGAACGCCGATCAAAATTCGATAAAATTCCAATTGAGCGCCTTTGAAATCTACAACTCTACATAACAATGCACTATTGAATAAATTAACTCCTCGGCCAAAGTTTGTACATAATGAGGGTTTTACTTTCTTAGCGGTTTGAACCTTTTAAAAATATATATTGACGTTAAATATTGTCTACACAGGTAAAACAAACTATGAAACACCAAAATTACCACGAGCTGAAATTAAATCTCACAGGCTCGCTCCCTAATCTGTGTCACGCACGAGCGACTTTGCTACAATTAGTACAGTAACAAACAGATATTTACATCTGTTAATTTACAATAAGTCTTATTTTAAAATATGTTACTCAACGATGTGCCAGGTTCCCCAGTTAACTTGCTGAAGTAAAAATAAAAGAAAATATCATAATAGCAATTCAAACTGAAACGATAAGAATTGATTTTATTAAGAATGAGAAGCTTTATACCGTCGATAGCCAATCAGAAGTACCTGTTCTCACGAAAATTGCATCGTTCTTTAAATAAATAAATCCAATTATCTTTATCTGTGAAACATTGCATCTAAAACCAGAGTTTACTGTCGGGGAACTTCATAGAACAGCGATGTCTTGCTCGTTCTTGAATATTGTTGGTGGGATTTGCGGCGTAGACGAACGCACAAGTTCTTCAACTTCCGTCACGCCTCTCACGCGGTGTAACAGGGATATCAAAATTCACAAAAAGTCGTTGAAATTTTCCGGAATTGAAATGGAGGTAGAATTAATTTTGGCGAGATGTGGATGTTTTCAAAAGCCGGCGAATTTATCGGATATGACTATCTGTCCGGTTCATCGTGCCAAGTTAGGTTTAGGTTGGCGAAGGACGGGTAATCTTTGCACCATCCCGGAAGTTGTTTCTGGTCACTGCAAGGAGCTGAGGAAGGCACCCGCACTGGAAAAAGGAATAAATTTATTCCAATCCATGAAGATATTTGAGCTTTCAAAACAGCTCGTCCCTGTGGGCTCAGGTAAGCAACCAACTACTTGAGGTTCTACCAAACAGAAACTGTCTCCAATGAATTATTTATTATGGCCATATTGGAGTGATGCAACGACCGTAATTGTGCTATTAAACGTAAACATATAAATGTTGATGTGACGTTTCCACTAGTATACTGTGCAAACTGTGCACTTTGTGGGTGGTTGGGGAGAGAGAGTAGTATGGTTGTTAAATCCTTTCCCCCACCCCCTTTCCTCCTTTTTAAATGTCGTAAAAATGACAGTGCACATTATTTATTCTTCGGTGCCCTCTTTGGAAAATTCTTAGTATTTTTCATCGAATATTGTCAAAATTAAACTTTATTTTCTCTATCAATGACAGACTGTAGTGTTGTTTGACAAGCGCAATCAATAAAACATGCAAGTCGTAAAACTCATAGTGTTTTTAATAGTCGCATTGGACAACAGAATGAAGAGGATACAAAACTCATTGGAGACAGTTCCTGCTTGGTGGTACATTTTTTAGTTGTTATTTAACTGAGCCCATAGGGACGAGCTATTTTGAAAGGTCAAATATCTTCATGGATTGGAAAAAATATATTCCTATTCCAGTGCGGCTACTTTTCACAGCTCTTGCCGAGTGACCCGAAACAACTTCCTGTATGGTGCAAAAATTAATACTTTTGAACATGATGTATTACTCAGTAAGTGACACAGGCATAATCGGAAAAAAAATCCGAGTGCTTCATGGGACAAACATCCTGCATACTGCTAGGATTGGAATGTCATGTGTGGCATACGCGCAATGGAATAAATGTGATATTTTTAAGCCTGGTGAATAAATGAGAATGATGTATTATTCAGTAAGTGACACAGGCGTACTCGGAAAAAAAGAAATCCGAGTGCTTGAAGATTTTAGATATATGAAAATTCACATATTTGCACTGCGGTGGAAAGATGAAATTAGAAGATCCTCGCAGCTAAGAACACTACTGAAACTAGTAGTTGTAAGTAGGACCTGAAAAAAAAAAAAAAAAAATTCAGGCCAGTACGGGATTTGAACCCATGACCTCTGCGATACCGGTGCAGCGCTCTACCAATTGAGCTAACAAGCCAACTGGGAACTAATCAATGAATTGGGTAGAAATAAACATCCGAGTGAATGAAGATTTTAGATATATGAAAATTCACATATTTGCACTGCGGTGGAAAGATGAAATTAGAAGATCCTCGCAGCTAAGAACACTACTGAAACTAGTAGTTGTAAGTAGGACCTGAAAAAAATTTCAGGCCCGTACGGGATTTGAACCCATGACCTCTGCGATACCGGTGCAGCGCTCTACCAATTGAGCTAACAAGCCAACTGGGAGCTGGTTAATGAATTGGGTACAAACCCGAGTGCTCTCGGCCATCAGGAGTCGAAACTATCGACATCGTGTCAGGTTATGCCTAAGTGACACGATGAGACGGTACGGGTAGTCCACTCCAATAAACTCGTTGGCTTTTAAAAACACGCAATCTTGCTAAAATCAATTCTGGTTCAAGTCCGGTGAGTTTTTTAGGACTTCGTGCGATGTTTTATACCCTTGTTACACAGCGTGAGCAGTGTGACGAAAGCTGAGTAAGGGTAGAAATTAGCAATTGGAAGTTACTTAGCAAGTGCGTTCGTCTGCGCCGCAAATCCCACCGACAATATTCAAGAACGAGCAAGACGTCGTTGTTATGTATGTCTATTAACTTCGCCAACAACATACTCTGGTTATATGGTTAAGTAGATTTGTTTATTTAGAGAACGATGCAATATTTGCTTTTCGTGGAAACAGTTACTTCCGATTGGTTTTCGACGGCACAAAACTTCTCATACTAAATAAAATCAATTATTATTGAGCTAGAATTACTATTAAGGTTTTCTTTTTTTTTCAGCAAGTTAACTGGGAAACCTGGCACATCTTTGAGTAAGATATTTTAAAAATACGACTTATTAAAAATCAACGGATGTAAATATCTGTTTGTTACTGTACTAATTGTAGCTAAGTCGCTCGTGCGTGACGCAGATTAGGGAGCGAGCCTGTGAGATTTAATTTCAGCTCGTGGTAATTTTGGTGTTTCATAGTTTGTTTTACCTGTGTAGACAATATTTAACATTAATATATATTTTTAAAACGCTTCAAACCGCTAAAAAAACAAAACCCTTATGTTTTATGTACAAACTTTGGCCGAGTAGTTAATTTATTCAATAGTGCTTTGTTATGTAGAGTTGTAGATTTCAAAGGCGCTCAATTGGAATTTTATCGAATTTTGATCGGCGTTCATGCAAAAGTGCTACTAGATCCTAAAGATTTAAAACCGTAGACCTAAAAATCAATGACTGAATTGTCTTTGGTTATAATATCAGAGGATTTGAAGAACTACCGGTCAGCTTTTTTCGTCGCTGAGTTTGGATTATTTTACACCTTCGCGTAAATGAGAAAAGTGTGTCTTCTTAATCGGGTCTCAGTTCGCTCACAAATAAGCTGAGATAAAAATAATTCCCATGGTTTGACTAAGGAAGAATCAATGAATTCAATTATACTTAAGAAAGATTTACAGCTATGTGAACGTCTGTGTAGCGAGAAGCTGAAAAGTGTAAAATTTCGAGTTTCCGCTAGGTGAAATCCGAGCTTCCGGTAGGGTGACCGTTTTTCGTGGTTTTCTGCCGTTATATGGAATATTTCAAAAAACTAACCTCATATCCTTCAGTTACTTACCTAGGCCTTCAAACTGACAAAGTATGAGCGCAATCGATTTTTTGACCGTGGCCACGTTTTTTGAATTTTCCTTGATTTTTACTGACATTTACTCTTAAAAACTTCCGTATTAAAAACATCCTTTAGTTATGGTATTATTAAATTATTAATTGTGTTGTTTACAATTGTATGATATGTTGATTACTCATGCAGAGTATAATGATTTGTTTGCATATTTTTCGTTGCAGCTGTCAAGTCAAGTAAGGTTTTCGATACAGGGTGTCTTAAGGTTTTAAAGGGCAATATTAGTATTTTTTGTTGTATGACTGTGTAAAAATTCCATGATTACAGGACATTATCCTAAGAAAAAGTGCTTATTTTTTTTGTTTGAAAATTCTTGTCATATTATAATTCAGAGAGGAGATTCCACTAGGACTGGAGAATACTGGGTCGACCCACAAGGCAATGGGAACTCCTTCAAGGCTTTTTGTAACATGACAACTGATGGAGGTACCTCAGTGTTTTTTTTTTTTTGTTTTCAAATGCTGGTTTTTCTCTTTGTTGTTTACAAAACAGGTTTTTTTTTCCAATCAATAGGAGGCTGGATGATGATGTTGAACGTTATTTTGGTAAGCTCTCAATCTTCACTGTGAATCGGTTGGCTTTGTGTTATATTGCCTGCAATTCACAGCCAGCGTGTCAAAGCCTTAACTTCAGGCTGAGTGACAAAACTTGCCAGTTTAACAAAAAAACTAAGATTTCCTGCCCAGCCAGTCTGAAGCAGAATGCAGGATTTATTTACGCTGACAACCCAAATCGAGGTGAAAAAAAAAAAATTTTTTTGTCCCTTGTTGGAAGACAAAACTTCAAGGGACTTACGTAATGAGTCCACTTAGTTACAAGGCCTCAAGAAACGCAGAGAGTCTGCGTCATTTCGTCAAAGAGCATTAAAAGGAAACTAAGATTTCCTGCCCAGCCAGGTTTATCTATGCGGATAACCCAAATCAAGGTGAGAATATCATTAAAACACTTGGGTTTTCTTTTATCGGTCTGTGTCTATTAAAAAGCTTATGGTTACATTTTTACATGGTTCTGCCTCACCATTATCAAGGAAACTTTAGTGGGCCAGCAAACCTTTTCCCCTTGATACTTCGGTAATTGAAGAAATTGGAAGACATAATTCCAGGCGACTTGGTTACGTAGTGAGTCCATTTAGTTCTAAGGTCTTAAGAATACATAATTAGTTCAGGTCATTTCGTCAAAAAGTAGACTTCAACCGTTATAGTTGCTACAATCTAACTTTCAGTCGTAAAATGGACTCATTTATAAGAGCCAAACGGCATAAAAACTAACTTATTAAAAACACCCTCTAGTTATGGTATTATTAAAACGTTTACTTGCTTGTCATCAACCGCAAATTAAGATGTAGAGCGATCAATACGTTGTAACAGGTACTTTCATTTATAAATGTTAATTATGTTGTTTACAGTTGTATGACATGTTGATTACTCATGCAAAGTATAATGATTTGTTCGCATATTTTTCGCTGCAGCGCTACTCGGTTCAGTTCCCTTCAGAGCTGCAGAGTCCTGTCAATATATCATTCAGAGTGGAGATTCCACTAGGACTGGAGAATACTGGGTCAACCCACAAGGCACTGGGAACTCCTTCAAGGCTTTTTGTGACATGACAACTGATGGAGGTACCTCAGTCTTTTTTTTTGTTTTTTGTTTTCAAATGTTGGGTTTTTTTCTTTGTTGTTTATATAACTGTTTTTTTTTTCCAATCAATAGGATGCTGGATAATGGTGTTGAACGTTATTTTGCCAAGCTCTCAATCTTCAAGGTATGCGTAACTATGGAAACGGCAAAATGACTAAAACCAAAAGCGCTATGAACCATCTAAGAGCGTACCTAAACTTTACCCAAATAAGATTTCACTGCAGCAAAAAAAAAAAAAAAAAAAAAAAAGGAATAGCATTCCACGTCAGAACGACTCTGAACAACAAAGGTGCAGAAGTGGTGCGATATTTCAGCGGAGAAAAAGATGAGATGCCAGACTCGTGTGACTCCTTTGTCCGTATGGATGGCGATAACTCAAGACTGGCTCAGTATTGTGCGACATGGGCATATCATGGTAAGTGGGGACATGTCAGGAATAATGTTGGAGAGAATCGTCTCTAAAACTACGCAATATTTGTGGGCCGCAAGCATCATTGGATAATTTCTACTGGTGGCCACTGGAAGTGCGATTATGATACTAGCAACAACCTGTCTACTGGAGACTTTTGGAAAGTTTATGTCCGTTGAAGTACACATTCTTGTAATAACTTTGTAATAGGACAAAGCGTAAGCGAAAAAGAGAAAAAGTCAAATGAAAATTCAAATGCATATAAACGACCCTCAGGCTATATGACTGGCATTCGAATGATTTTAAATTTGAAAGTTTTTTGACATGTAAGTCAACCAAAAACACAATCTCCTTGGATCTGGGGGAGATTCAGGACTGTGGGATCTGACAAGGGGAACGGAATTGGAAACATTTTTCCTTAAGGAAACCGAATGTTTGAAAACTAAAATAAATTATAATCATCAAATTTCTTCGAACGTGATTAGTACATGAACTGCCTCATTTTCCTCGATGATTCTGTAGAGTTGTAACTGGACAGTTGTAACTGGACAGTTGGTCGTAATCGGACACCTGTAATCGGACAGTTACATGGCCAATTACATTAAGTATACTCAAATGAATCCACTAATCACAGAATTTATTACAGTAGCCATAGCAAAGGCTTACCATCCCAAGCTGGGAATATTTAAAAAAACAGAGAGATGTAACCGCACGATGAATCTATTGCGCGCCCTACGCATATCTAGACTGTCAAATTCTTCATAGTTAGGAGTTTCATCTACACGTGCTATCTACCTGTTTCCTTCATTAGGCCATGGACTGTTGGCTCTGGACCTCTGCAAAGCATCCTGGGAATGTTGATTATGGATGTCTTCAATAAAGTACAGTTTCCAAGACTCCACTCGTGTCGCTGGATTCGTCCTGAAAAAGAATTCATTAGAGACTTGAAAAAAACCTTCATGCATGGCGCCCAAAGTTGTCTCCCATAAAACTGATCGGCTTCTGGAAATGATTACATACGTAATGACTGAGTTGGAAGGCCGGCTTCCCGTCTGGCCTGACAATACTAATTCAATTAGCATTTTATGATTTAAGCACCGAGTGTTTCAAACTTTTTCTAACAGCCTAAATAGGAAGTACTTGCAGTACTTGAAGAGAACGCACTGAAAAACTATTAAAAAGATTCTACAGTAGAATCTTTTCTTTTTTTTCTTCGATTCAGCGTAAGAACCTTGTAATTCATCGAGAAGGCCGACTCATTTTCGCACTCTTCTTAATTTCAATTGAAGTCCACAATTTATATTCACGTTTTCAGAAAACGCAAAAGAGCCGTGTGAGTGTAGGGCCGAACGGCCTTCTACAGACAGGTTCACGTCAATCCATCTAGCCCTACTCACCTCTGCCTTCACTATGGCTTTCTAAGGAACTGCGCACTTAGGCCGTATCGTCATATGATATATTTACTTATTGACCACGTGGTCGTGGTCTGAATGCATAGACTGAGGGTAGCAAGCTCCGTGCGTCAAAACCGAAAGCCAAATATTTTCCCGTACGGTCCTATCTGTCAAGTAACTCAGTCTGTAAGGTTTTTATCATATGACTGTCGCTTTTGCTTTCCACACTTCCATACTCACGTTTTGTTGGGGAAGCACAAAAAATATGAATAATGAAAAACATCTGATAACGAAAGTGTGGAAGGAAAACATTTCCCCTTCTATGATCGCTGATCCAGACAGGTGTCAATGGATTCTTACCTGGTATAGTAGACCCAGATATCTTGCTCATCAATTAACAAGTACATCATGTTAAACTCCCTGTTGTATGCCACATCTTTTAGCATGTTTAGAGGAGAAATGGATGGCGGCGGGAGGACTGTGGAGAGGTTCTGACGCTTCCGAGAAATCAAACGAACACTACAATACAAGAAACAAAAAAAAATGGTGATTTCAGTGCAGAGTAACTCCTTCCTAACTGCCTTCAAAGCTCACTAGAAACGTCATCGCGTGAATTTTAGTAATAAAAGATGCTTAAGGCAGATAAGTTTAACATGCCAGAATGACGATTTCATTTGACACTGCCGTATTTTAGAACCGATTTCGTTGTGAGTAAAAACAACTTAGAAAAAGAAAATTGAAGGAGATTGCTTAAATCTTTCCAAAATTAGTTTTGCCAAACTCTATTAGAGTCTATAGATATTTGGTCTTAAAATCACTTCAGCAAACCATGGCACCAGCCCCTCCCCCATTACCAGGAATAACTTGAGAACATCAATTGTACCATGCCCTCCCCCATTTTGTTTACGACTTTACCTGCTGTCATTTCCAACAGCCATAACACGTGTTGACTTTCCCTTACACGTGACCAGACTGAGTGACGTCACTGAGCAGCGTGATGAGGCCCAGAAATCACATAGATGGTTGAGTGAGAATACTTCGATGAAGCGATTAGAACAGCAGTAAAGAAGCTTTGAAGAGACGATGTTCATCCAGTAAATTCCCTCAGAAAATACAGGAATGCTGAAAAGTTTATGATAAAGCGCGTTAAGTTGGCTTGAGAATCAAGAATGACGGTCAATATTTAGTGCTCCTAAGAATTGTAGTTCACTCGCACGCAAAACTTTCTTTCGTTACCGTAAGACTGGAAAACAGGGCAACTGGTCAAGAACTAGGGGATGGTTAGTCACTTAATTTCACGAGAAATTAAGGCACACAAATTTATCCCAGAAGTAGTGAGCTCGAGTGCATTTGACATAACACGGCGGCGCAAGGTAGTAAGGTGGTAGTATACTTTACTTCTGGACGCTGTTTCTTGAGCGCAACAAATCGTATCATTATTTGACTTTTTCAGCTCCGCTTATGCCATCCTATGGCAAACCACAATAAAATCGTTCGTGTGTTGGGCCGAACGGCTTAAACTGAGCCTGTTCGAAAAAGGTCGTCCATCTCCGTACTCGCTCGGCTCTTTTATTTTTTCCGAGAACGTGAATTTTACTTGCGGACTTCATTTCAGTCGATAAGTACAGAGTATGGACTGTTAGTGCTCTCACCTGTATATCTCCTCCATAAAGTCAAGAGAGTTTACTTTTATGATACCATCCATGGCAGCAGTTATCACCAGCGCCGAATTCTCAGGGTGAAGCAATATCTTTGTTATGGCCTGAATATGGCGGAGGAAAAAAAACATCAGGATCCTTGAAAACCCACATTGTGGTTACTAGTGTCGTTCATGGTGTCTTCAGTACAAAACAGACAGTACAAAGCTGATATCGAATGAAGATAAGCTCACCTTAGAATGGCCTGAGAAAGTGTGTACTTTTCCTCCACTCTTTGCTCTGCTCCAAACATTTACTGAAAATCAATAGATATGAATAAAATGAAAAATACTAAGTTCTATATCTAACACAAAAAAAAAAAACAACCACAACCATAACAAGCTTTGACTTGATGAGCACATTTTGGTTTTTTGAGATTCTGTTTTCTTGCTTTCCGCCAGTCATGTGAACTTGTTTGGAGCTTACGTTCTCGCTCTTTGTCATAGGACAGTTTTAGATTAAGTGACAAGGGCACTGTAGGATTGCATCACCTTAGCCATAGACTAAGCTCCTACTGTGTTACGCGTATTGGCGCTGCTTCACGAAAATATCCCACGCTTCTCGCCAAAATCGCGGGAAGTCTCGAGTTTTGCCACTCGAAGACCGCGTCACATCACGCATCAGCCAGGAGTGTAGTAAACTGCAATCTTGCCATTGCATGATTTTGGTTTAAGAAAAGTAGTAAAAACTCATATGAATAACACGGACGAGGTGTCCACACCCCCCTTCCCCCCCCCTCCCCCACCCCCTTGCTTGTATGGTAGGCCTCACACCAAATAAACCAAATAAATCATAGTGACTTCCTCATTCTCGCTTTCGCGCGCTTTTTGTTGTTGAGTTACAACATGTACCTGTGTTCGGGGTGGGTTCTAATTACTTTGGCTTTAGTTTTTCGACACTCAGTCAAAATATGCTCCATAACATTCGCTCACAAAACACTCAGCAGAGTTAAAACCATGAAATCTTACCATCACAATCAGTTCCTACGGTCACCAGAAAGTTACAAGCTTTTGAATAAACACATCCAGTCACTGGACCTCGGTGAGCGCTGCCAGAAAGAAATAGGAAATGACAAACATTAATTTGGCACTTTTTGTTTGCTCATAAAAACAAACCTCCGAGACATTTAGGCCTCGCACAATGTAGTCTCATAAAGTGTAAATTGAAAAGTAGAAAAACCACTAACAAAGGTTCACATGTACATCACTCACTCCAGTATCTGAAATAGAAGATTTCCTTCCATGTCGTAAGCCACTACATTCCGTTCAGACAGACAATAGAGACGCTGTCAAGAAAATATGTGTAGAAAAACAAAAGTAAGGTTTGAAGTGGATCAACATTAGCAGATTTGGCGCAGACTTCGAAAATAAGTGGATTTCAGATAGGGAGTCAGTCACAAATTTCAAAGCATGGATCCTCAACAAACTTCAGATTATGGATCCTGGATGTTCCTTCAAGACTGTACAGATTTCATTATATACTTAAATTTGACATTTTCTGCAGGTTTTCAGGACCAAAAGCTACAACATACACTTACCTGCATGGCTTCATCCAGCTCTACTTGTTTTACCCAGCTTCCCCCCATGTCAGGATAAGATGCCCTGTGGTTGTGATCACACACTATGCTAGTATCATTCAAAATGACCTCTAATTTGACACAATAGTACAATGACCACCGTGGGTGGTGGGTAACTACCGTAGAGAACACGCCCCTGATCAGTTAGTTTTGGGTCTTCCAGTGTACTGGGTTTCAGATCGTTCTAATGCTCTGCCACTTGCAAATTAGTCAACGCTTTCCCACACACACCACCCTTACTGGTTTAGTTCATTGCTCTCTAGTGCCAGCGTCTCGTTCTGCTAGTCAGTAAACTGTTTGTCTGTGTTTGATATTAACAGTGATTAGTTTACTTCTAATGGTATCTATATTTCACCAACCCAAAAATAATCATTTGAATTAACCAAGAGGCAGAGGAGGTCAGCTGGAATTAAACCTTTGTAGATCACACTTCTCCCTGCCCAAGCACATTTTTTTTCCTATTAAGTTCCAAAGTTTTTTTTCCTATTAAGTCCTCATGAAACGAGTTAACCCTATGAACCCTGAGAGTGACTAGCAACTACTATCACCTAACAATATCACCCCTGAATCCCTCATGAAGGTCATGAGAAGAAAAGAATTATCTCTACCTAAAGAAGCCAATCATTGTTTTAATGAATTTGTTTAAAAATAAATGAAGTGTAGAGAACAGTGTTTGGAGAATGAGCATAGTGATCTTAGGATGTAAAGTAGGGTTAATTAGGACTCGATGCCTGGTACGTCACAAAATGGTAGCCAAAATTGGACTAAGGGATGGGAGATGGATGAAAGTGTAGCCTTTTGAATTCGAACTAATCACTTGAAAACATAAATTTTTCTTTAAGCAATTTGAGGCTCCACTGGCACTTTCACACTCAGATACAAGTTTGTAATTGAGTAAAAGGTTCAAAATTATAGTCAGTGAGGATGTTCATCACAAGTGGTCTATAATTATATATAATAAAGTTTCAGATTGGCACTGTTGTTAATTATCATATTACCTCAAAACTAAACCATAGTTGGCCATGGGTCTTGAATCTCTATCCAAGGCTTTCTGTCTGTTTTTATCTAGTTCACCAAATGTCCAGAACTGAAAAAAAAAACATAATGGTCTAAATTAAAAGTGTTACCATGAAAGCTTCTAAAATTCACCCTTTGATTTCCAGAGGTGTTAAATAAATACATGTTACTTCTTCTGACAGTTATCAAATGAATACAGTATGCAGAAAATAGGTGAGATAATTATAAGCAAAACCATCAACTACAGAGTTCTATCTTGATGTGACAAAAAAATTATCTTTTGTTACCCAATTCACAAGGTATAAGCGAGTGTAAAGCAACTTAAGGGGTTAATAAAATGTTTTGCTGTCTTGTTGCATGTGTGAGACAAAGAATAGAAAACTCCTAGTCCCCTGTGAGAAATTGAACCTCATACCTTCAGATTTTGCACTTTCATGCTTTACAACTGAGCCAGAGAGACTCTAAGCTGAGCTGAGCCATGGCTAGGTTCATATATAACACACATTCCCCATACAGCTAGGATCAGAAATGTTGTAAGTCTTTGTGCCAGTTAAGTATAATAGAGCATGAAGTATGATGAATTGTAAGGTTAAAGAAAAGATGACATACAAAGATGTTTCTTTGGCTTGTCACTAGTGTGGGACAAATAATTATAACAGTGCAGAAGGGGAAAATTACCTGTTACTAAAAACTGGATCATTGCCTAACGCAATTCAAGAATTTTTATTGGCTTAGCCTTCATGAGTTATGAGCCATTATACCATGCTCTTCAAATAAATTTGGGAAAATTTATCTATATTTTATAAAGAATTATTCCATTTGCACTTGTTGGATATTAAATGATTATGGCCACCTTGGCCCTCTGGGTCTTGTTGGCTATCACTCATCTCACATTCAACATGTGCCTCTGGAATAATTGTTTGTCACATGATACTTAAGCTGAATTATACACGTATTTTGATAGGTTCCCACTTGTGATTTATTGAAAGGTAGATGCACAGGTGACATCACTAATGCCAAAATTTTGTCCTTTTCCATTATAATAAGTATAAAATAAATAGATTCCATGTTGGTCTGTACAGTTACTGTAATAGATTACAGAAGACATCCAAATGCCTTAAGGAAATCAATGACACAGCTGGCTGTGCCCATGTGCAACTTTTTTGTTTTTATTCGCTTTTTGACATCATCCACATTTATTATCTATAAAAAATTAAATTGTTAATTAGATTATCGGATTATACCTTCATGCCTCCTGTCCCACCAGTGATAAGTTCATCTTTAACATGATTGAAGACCATACACAGAACTGAATGCATCTCAGCTGCCACTGAAAATACTTCATGGAAGTTTAGATTAAAAACCTACACAAGGAGGTAAATAACAGAACATAAGACACAACCACAAAGCTATTTACTGCATGACCCCTGTGAAAAAGAGGGTAAGTCAAAGTTGGTCAGACAATGCTAAATGAGCAGTACTGCACATCAAACAAATGATTACTGCTCCAGAACAATTAAACACCAGCCTGAGGGCTTAAAGCTGTTTGGGTGAACCAGCTCATCAAAGGCGACTGATGGAAAATGTCTTTACAAAATGATACAACAGATGAACCCAAGTTCTCCCACATTGCCAGCAGAAAAATAAAACTGGTACAGTCATTCAAATACAGAGAGAAACTGCACATGACTAGCAAAAAGATAAGGAACCTACTCTCTGGTAATTACTTAAATTCCAGCCAATGACTGTCACTTTTTTATCCAGAAATTTTTTTCCAGCAGCTGCCCCTTAGTGTAGTACATGCATGTGCATGTACATCTGCATGACAACCCTGTAGCCTCAATTATACAAATATGTGATTTTCAAGCCATCTTTCCTCCTGTCAACTTTAAATTGTAAGTCCTGTATGTACCAATTGGACTGTATGTATGGGGATTATATCTCCTTTAATAAAAATTGTTTTACTTATTTAAGGAGCGTTACTTGCCTTTAATGCATACTCTTTGGATAATGCAAAATAAACATTGAACTTCCTTGAAAATATAATGAGCCTAAGAACATTAAACTGGTAGGAGGGGTAGTTCAAATGTCTTGTGACTGAAAACAAATAAACAGTAAATTAACAAATTGTTTGAAAGCAATTCTAATCAGCTCATAATTTGCACAACTAATGGTCCTCTAAAGCTATGAAGTGAAGCCCGTGTTATAAGAATACATTACAAATAAAAGATTTCAAAGAGAATAGCAGGTAATTAAAGAGATCATAATATTTAGTGTCTTATTTTGTAAATTCATAGATCTTTATTATAAGTATATTAATCCACAGAAATTATTTGAGCAGATTGTGTCATCAGAGAAAATATCTGTATAATGTCCTGCACACATCATTTCCACAAAGACCACAATTTGATAAAGAAAATTTGCTTGTTACTGTTATTCTTACATATTGTACCTGTATTATAGACACTTTCATAAGACCAACTTGTGATTCCTCTCGAGTCAAGGAATACAAACTGCCTGAATCGTGAATTGTGTGTCACTGAGGAAAAGAGACAAATTAAAACTAATAAATCACAAGTAAATCATACAACTACTAAGAAGGGTGTCAATCATATGATCACCAACTCCTAACAAGCAGAAGACTAATTTTTTTACGACAGCAATGTCTATGCATGTGCTGGTTATTTGGATGTCAGATTTATAACTTTATGGGCATATTAACTTTCCAGCATTATCACTTGGATAAAGATAAAAAAGTTGGAATTTCCCTTCTGCCAACACCCTTCCTGTGCACCTTTTCTCCATCCCATTTTGGAATCATCCCTATCTCCTACCTCCGACAATCTCGCAGTTTTTTGAGGCATGTTTGTATGACCCTCTACTCTGGAAGCCATACGGGATTTGCAAATAATTGCTTCTTTCACTGATGCTGTATGTTACTTCGCTTTCTGTCTCCTCGCCCTGTGATTCCACTCTGCCTCTTTCAAAGCATTCTACAGTCCCAGCATTTCCAGCATCAGGAACTGCTAGCTCCTCCTCTTTGTTCTCCAGCTTTGTAGATCGATACATTTTATATTTTAAAAGTTCTGGAACTTTTGCAATTTAATAGCATGTGGTGTTTTCAAAGAGAGGTCCATCACTATGCGAAATGCTATTCTGTCAGTTCACTGAACATCATATAAACATCTTAGACAAGCCGAAATAACTTCACTGCAATATATACAACGCGATATTGTTTTTTAGTGAAATGCCTTCAAAGAAACCCATGCAAAAGCGGAAAGCTTGCTGTCACGATTGAATCAAATTAACAAAAATTCCTCCACATCGGCAAATAAACCTCTCGAATGTTCCTTGATAGTTTTTGGTCGACAAGAAATTCCTTATGGACAACTGTTTACTCCACAGAGCCATTGTAGACTTGTATTCATTGTAGTATGGTACAAACATTCACATGTCGCCATTGTCAAGAACACATTCTGCGATGCGGTCACAGTGTGATGGAATCCAACCAGCTGCAACTTTCTCGCCAAGCTTTGAAGTTAAAAATATGCAACTACCCACTGATTATCCAGAGTTGTTATCAACTTAACTAAAGTTTGAAAACACTAAGAAAAACTAGTTTCATTACGTTTGAATAGGACTCGATTATTTCCATATTTTAAACAAATTAGTATTAATCTGTCTTGTCGAGTCTTGTCGCAGGTTGCTAAGATACGAGAAGGAATGGGTACTAGAGATTTGTAGGAAAGCACTATATAACATCGTCCTAAACCAGATGAGCCCACGACATATCAGCGGCATCTTGTATGAGTATCCGCATTTTACAATGTGACTTCCGCTTTTTCTTGTTAAAGCGTATTTTACAGTGTACTCATGGAATAGGAAGTGCGTTTGAGCCAGTTTCTGGCAGATTTGAACAGAAAAGCGGGTCTTTTGTCGGATTGTAATGACATTTTCATCGATGGCGCTGTTAACGAAATGTTCGGCTGGTTCGTAAGTTGTCGACCTGGTTTCGGTCGATCTGATTAATTGACAACACCCCTAGGGCAATACATATCATCGTCCCAAACCAGATGAGCCCATAACACGTCAGCCGAATCGTAGCGAGAGCCTTCTATTTTTCTGCTCGTTTCCGGCGAATCAAGAGACCGTGACCTGTGTGACTGACGATAAAGCGTCGTATTCTTCAATATTTTATTGCGAAAGTATTCTTCCCATAACTTGTACAAACTAATTTCTGTCTAGGTCACATATTTAAGAAAAAATCTAGCCTGTTATAAAGGCGTTAAAAGGAGGATCGACACTTAAATATGACCGGCCTAATAGTTTCGGTTGATGTTATCCTCTGACCTCGCTATCATCGACCAAAAGCAGATTCAGGTCAAAGATCATTTGCTTAACTTTGCACTGTAAAATCTTTCGATTGGAACAAACATACAGTTCTTTTCTGTTTGTAATAAATAATCTTTACGTTTTATTTGACCATGATCTCTTGGTTTTTGTTCAACATCTTATTTGCTACTAATAAATATATTTGCCAAGGGGTGGTCCAGTTAATATTTAACACTCATGCATTTATGTTTTGCGGCTCGCGGGTAAATATTGGCGGGAAATCTAAATGTTTGGTAGAAGAACAAACATGGCTGATAACAGTACACCTTGGGCTTCAAGATGGACCGTACAGTTTGACCCTTATTACGGGTATGTTAACGATGAAAGCAGCGCTGACGAACTCATAAAACAGTACGAGATAGCTACGACGACACGCTTCACTGTATTTAAACAAACAGGAGGATTTTCAAATTGCAGTAGGCTGGGTAAGTAAGCTCACATGTAAAGATTTACAAAATAAACCATACTGACAGTAAAGTAAAGTGAAGTATAACTTTATTTAGACACTATAGGTATTTAAAGCCAGGGGCGTGTGAGATCGTGTTATTAACATGAAATATAGATAAATCAAAATAAAAAAAGGGATTTAACTTTTTTCCAATAATTATTGATATCTTAAGAATACATGTACACATCATTATTCTTCGGTTTACCCTGGTCAGTTAGACTTTCAAAATTAACATGTAATTAGAATTCAACTTAGCTTCAAGTGTCAATTTACTGTGAGCCTGCAGCAAGAGTTGACAAGAAATGCTTAATTAATTAAGATCAAGCTTAAAGTGTCAAAACCCTACTCAGTGCTATTGACACACAGCTGCCAGCATCCCCATCCATTACACCAATCCTTGGGCTACATCTGGGTGGGGCAAGCTTGATTTTCAGGCCCTCCATTTTAAGCACCCATGTGTACATATGTACGTATGTGTTTGTGTACATGTATTGTATTGCTAACTTAGCTTGGTTCCTCTTCTCACATAAAAGAAAATGCAGATAAAAATGCTAAGAACCACCGTTTACAATGGGCTGACTCACAGGAGATGACAGGATGCAGACTAAGTTTTGATGGCATCCCATTCCAAATTGTGGGGGTCAAAGTTTTAGAATGCCAAAATGGGCCAGACAGAAATAAGGCACTCAAAAGGAAGGAGGCTCAAAAGAGACTACAAAAAGATGTAAGCATGCATAATAATTAACTAAATAAGAATGTAAACAAGATGATATTATTACTTAAGGACTCCCAAAGAGGATATCATATGTAGGGCATTACATAGTTATTGATTTACCTTCACCTATTTGCTCTTAAGCTAACAAGGTGGTAAGTCCCAACTGATTTTTCTAAGCAAGTTGGTGAGCACTCACCTCTCCCTCAGGGCTAATAGCAGGCATTAATGTTTTCTTTTTTACTACTTGCAAGTAAAAGGACATATCACATTTTATTTGTTAAAATAAGCAAAGTCGCAAAAAAGGACCACTGTGACTGCAGTTTACAAGGTAGGAATCAAGTACTATTTTAAAGGATACTTTTCATTACTTCTAAGTTTATTGATAACTTGACTATTCCCATATGACTGCTCTATCTAACAATCCAATAAATCTATTTGGTTTCAGAAGGAGAATGATGATCACTGCTATAACAACACCAAACAGCGCTTTATAGTACAGGATACGAAGAAATGTGACTGTCCAGCAAAGATCCACCTAAGGAAAATAATCAAGTATCCTGAAAATAAGGTCAGTTTATTTTAATTATTGAATAAGGGTTCAGGGGGCACTACCATTAACATGAATGATCACTAGCCTAATAAAGGGTGCTTAATCCTAATGGGCCTTGTGTTACATGTAGGTGAAGTGGACATATGATAAGACAACCTGGACATTTCGTTGTGCAGAATTGAAACAAATTTACCTGTAATGGAAACAGAGTGAATATTTTAGAAACCAATTTTTCAAATATTATTTTAATTAAAAAATTGTATCGTTAGATTTCAGAGAACACAAAGAGTAGAAGGGAGACAATGTCAAAATTTCTGAGAACATCCCTAGAGTCAGAAAAGAAGCAAACAATAGCTACAGAGGAGCGTATTTACATATTACTTCCTAAACCTACGGATCACTTATTTCACCCCATGGGGAGGGTAAGTACTTGGCCATCAATTAAATTTTTTTTGGAACCAGGAAGCTGAAGTTTGGTGGGGAATTGAAGGTGACTTAACTTCACACAGATCATCAGTCTACTGTAGACTGTGCTGCTTCCACTGTCATGTCGAATATATATAAAGAATGAATAAAGATTATACATCACAACAAAAGACCAATAAAATGTACTACATGTAGAGCTTCTTTTAGCTACACTGGCATTCATTCCTCAAACTCAATGTCAAGACTATAATATCACAATTTTATCGGAGAGGGATTTCCACTGGCACTGTTTTAATGGAATGCTGTCATGGACTTTTTAAATGGATTTTCTTAAAAAATACAGTGTTCAGTACTCTGTAATTATAACATTCTGTAACTATTACTGAAAAGCCCTGCCAGAGGACTGCCAATAGTAATGTTGGTATAATTTGCATTAATATTCATTCAAAATATTTCCCTGTTTCTGAAAGGTTAAAACCACTCACATATTTCATCATAACCAGCTGCTGTTGACCAAATTTGGAAAAAATTTTCTCATATTGAACCAATGACATCAAAAGCAGCCGGCTCCAGGTTACTGAACCGTTGACCAAGAAAACCTGGGGATGAGGTTGTGTAATTTTTTAAATGAATAAATAATAAAGCAATTATTCTTTCTTTCTTGTTGTGTAACCAGACTGCTGGGCTACTTCAGCCTATTGATGAGACACTGGTTAAAAAAATTCATGAGCTTGTTGGAAGTGGTGTTAATTGTGTTTCTGAAATGCAACGGCACCTGCATCATTATGTAAAGAAGGAACTTTTCACAGGCCAACAGCCTCCAGATCTAACCAACAGACGGTTCTTCCCAACAACCATGGATGTCAGGAACCACATGTATTGTGCCACAGTGGTGTGCAGACATTCACAAATTGATCAAGAAAACCTTGACTTAAAAATCAAGAAGTGGAAAGAAGAAAGCCCAGATGATAATTTCTTTTTCAGGCCTCACTGCCTTACAAGTGATAGTGAGTCCTATCAACAACCACAGTCACTGAAGGAAGAAGACAGCACTGATGTAATTAAAATAAGTATAGGTGATCCATTTTAAACAAGACAACATGGCTGTGTGATTCTGAGATACATGCTGGTCAGATCCTCCTAAAACAAAAATTCCCTCTTGTAGATGGTCTAAGGGACCCTGTTATTGTGGGCGCATTAGTCACTCCAGCCATTAGTGAGTTTGTACAGATCATAAACACTGGCTCACACTGGGTTTGCCTGAGCACAATAGCTGCTTGTCCTGGAACTGTCAAGGTGTATGACAGCTTATATCAAAATGTAAGCGCGGTTGCCATTGATCATTCATGTCGCATGCTATTGTATACTGGTTCTACAGTCACTTTTTGTAATGAAAGAGTACAAAAGCAAACAAATTCAAATGACTGTGGCTTGTTTGCACTGGCATTTGCTATAGATTTATGCCATGGCCTAGACCCCACAGCGCAGTCATATGACTAAGACAAAATGCGCAAACACTACATCAACTGCCTGGACTTGCATGATATGGTTCCTTTCCCAAGAACATCAAGACGGGTACCATATCATGCAATCACCAAAAGAAAAGCAGTGACAATCTAAAAGTCTATATGTGGCTATGGTCTGAATGATTTGTAATTCAAAATTATGAATGAATTCAAAATTATGAAAACTATGAATTTCTCCGTCAGTTTTCTGCCTAACTCAGTTTTCTGCGTAACTTATTTTTCCTTGTTCTTGAGTTTGTGGTGCTTTAATATCATGATGAAAATTGCCTGTAAGAATTTCATGGATGATACCTATAGACCCACATTTAATCCATAGGTTATATTCTACAAGTTCAAATTGAAATACTTAACATTTAGGAGGAAGCTCAAGCTGAATATTCGAATGTTGACCGTCGGTGTATTGTCATCACACAATCATCTTAAAATTGTGAAATATGTACATCAATTTATTTAATACAAGTTTGAAGGCTTATCATGTGATAAACTTCTGATTAAGTACCTCTTCAGAAATTTCTGTACATATAAGTTTAGCACAAATGCAATTAAAATTAATACTTATCTTTCTCGAGTATTTTGATGTCATTGTTCTTCTGCTCACTTGGCAGCTATGAGGCTTAGGTCGATGGTGTGTAGGATTTTCAAGAGGTGTTGCCAATCAATCAGATCGACCGAAACCAGGTTGACAACTTACGAACCGGCCAAACATTTCGTTAACAGCGCCATCAAAGTATCATTACAGTCCAACAAAGGACCTGTTTTTCTGTTCAAATCTGGCAGAAACTGGCTCGGACGCACTACGTGAACTTCCTAACACTCGAGTACACTGTGAGTACGCGTCAACAAGAAAAAGCGGAAGTCACATTGTAAACTGCGAATACTCATACAAGATGCCGCTGATATGTCGTGGGCTCATCTGGTTTAGGACGATGTTATATAGTGCTTTCCAGATTTGTACGGTAGCTACAGCGGCCTATAGGGGAGACGTTATCCACTTTTTAAATTCAATTTTATCGCGTGATATATAATGGTAATATGACGGAGTGGAGTCCAATTCGGTCTGTAATCCTAAGAGTGATTAACAAAATCGGACGACCGCGAAGCGGGAGTCCGATTTGTCAATCATGAGTATGATTACAGACAGGATTGGACGACACGAAGTCCTTTCACCAACAAATCATATCTGTTACAATTTCCGAAAATAACAAATACATTTAGGACAAATATGTGCAGTAGAGACAATGTCTTAGTAAAAAATTCCTCAACTTCCACGACTTTTTTTTAGGATAAGTGGTTGTTGCTATGGTTATTGTGATCAATTCTGTGACTGGTCGATTTGACTGAAAGGACTATGGTTGGCTGCTTCAACTGTCCGATTACGGCAAACTGTCCGATTGCAACTCTACAGAATGATTAGTGAGAAAAAAAGCATCTACTGCACCACTGATTACATTTGAGGAAATTGTAATGGTTATGATTAATGAGATTTATCGCGCGATGAAATGAAAATATCGCGCGATCAATAACCAATGGAGAAGCCTTGACTGTGCTCTGTTCTGTTGTAAAGCATTTAATTAGGAAGCGGCTAGAGCACGAAAGAAGTGTTGGGAGAGATACGAGACGTAGTCGAGTGTTCCTCCCTACTTCTTGAGTGCCTTCCTAATGCTTTACAACAGAACAGAGCACAGTCAAGGCTTCTCTGTTTGTATTATTATAGAGAATCTGTTAAATTCCCCACGCATTACTTTCAGTTTTCAAAACAAGCTTTATTTCCAAAACTAACAACGGTGTTGTTAGCATGCTCTATACTCTCATAGAGCACGTTACAATAAGCCAATCAGAATCCCTGTTAGAATGGTTCAAATAATCTGATTGGCTGTACAAGACTACAGCTGTCAAAAATGTCCAACAATCAATATTAAAAAACCATCAAAGTTCACATTCTGCAATAGTTTACAAGCTGAAATAGTTCGGCAGGTCGAATTTAACACTTGCCTGAAGTTTTTTTGGCCTCTCATACAGAATCTGAAAGTGAAATGTTCAGTGAAATCCGACTGAATTATGGCTCATAAAACACAGAAGTTTTCCACATGACAATTAGAAAAAAAAATAAACGACAGCCGAAAGTCACCGAAACATGAAGATTGCTCGGGATGACAGAGCCGTAAAACTCGGCTGCAGTGACTGACGTTTGGTTCTTCTGTTGCTACATGCCGGCTCGCTTCTTCCTAAATTTCACTTTTAATTAACGAAAAAAGGCTAGAGAGAGGTCCCGGAAAGGGCCGGACATAGTACAATTTGGCAGATGTCGTGACAGCTTTAGCTCAACTCTATGCTCGATACTCTCATAGATCACGCTCTTTCAATCAATGATAGCACGCATTTTATCCGAAGTTAATCATAAATGGAAATTATCGCGCGATGAATGTTAAACTATCGCGCGATAAATGATAAACTATCGCACCAGAAATGAAAAATTATCGCGTGATGAATGATAAATTATCGGGCGATAAATGGGAAACTTGTTGGGTAGCAGGTGATTGACTGTCACGCACGTTGTTTCCGTGGACGAGAGGACAATGGCTGCAACAGTTGGAAAGTTCTTTCTTAACTGGTTGGCGATGCTGAAGTGACATAATTATGTAATCAGAAAGATTAGATAATCCACACCTGTTCTCAGACACTGACAGCCATCGCAAAATCAAGGTTTACTGTACTGATTCACAGAGCTACGTGTCGCAGAAGTATTGTAAAGTACTGCTAAATGGTTTTTTTAACGAAAATAAAACGAACTATTGACCTCAAAACATACCTCTCCAACTATGGCAGCCATCGTCGTCCGCGGAAACAACGTGCGTGACAGCCGATCACGTGCTACGTAACAAGCCGTGGAGGCCTGTTTTCTAATCTGGAAGACCCAGGAGTTATTATTTTACTTATTTCACCAGGGTCCAGCGCCCAGTTGTTCGAAGGCCGATTAGCGCTTACCCGGGGTTAAGTTTTAATCTGGGTTATTTTATTCCTTTCTTCAAAGGTCTATTTCAGATAATTTCTTCAATTCTTTTTAGAACATCCAGGCATCAAATTGTAGGCAAAAATAAATATACTGAATGTGCCTTTAAAGCTTTCAGATCTGAGGTCAGATTTCACGCTAACCCTGGTTTATCTTAACCTAGTTTTGAACAACTTGGCAAAGGGCAGATAACATTATCCAACGAAAAAATCGCTGTCCGGCGGATAAGTGACAGCAAAACGTGTAGCTTTATCCACCGGATTGAGTTTTATCCAGTGTATAGCACTATCCAACCTTCGAACAACCGGGGCCAGGTGTTCATGATTTTGTTTACAGAGAGACATCCGTCAACAAAAATTAGAATTTATAATCTTAAAATGATCATGAGCAAATAAGGTAATCCCTGTGGAGAGTGCAGCGAAAGGGATAAAACTCTACAGTCTTCTTTCAGTCTGATTGGTTCCCGCAATACAAGAACCCCACAGGGTATATTTCTAGATCGTTGTTGAACTTTGCAATAATAACATCAGCAAACACTTTTTGACGACAAATCTTTGCTTTTTTACGTTTAACCTCAAATGGTTCCAGAAATGAACAAAGGGATTTTCGCTCTGGTATCACTGGCGTGCATTTTGCTCGCAGGTAATTGTTCTTTTTCATTTTCGTGACCTGTCTGTTTAATATGACCTGTAAAGTTTTTTTTCTTTTTTGAAAAAAATGTTGAATTAGTAATCAGCAAGAACCGTTGGACTTGAAAAAGGGATGTTTTTAGTTTGTATAAGACTATTTCATGAGAAAAAGTTTCTCTATGGATGAGCAATTTCTTTCCGGGTCATCCACAGTGCAATCTAGATTTTCAGACGGTAATAAAATTTATCCCTACGCTAATGCTTCGCCAAAACATCTTTACCGGCTTATTTCAGAGACAAACTCTACTTAACTCACGAGTGAGATGCCTTGTGTGAGTATGTGCATCCAAATAATTTTTTAAATGAAATCACGTTCAATGTTATCTTACATAAGCAGAAAAAAATTGTTACAAAACGTTTTTATCGCGCTTCGTTTTGATCAATTGTTTCGATCAGTTGATGATCAAGAAAACAAAAGTAACAGATAAGAGTTTGTTTCAAAATAAAATTGGAGGCATTTCTAGCGACAAATTTAAAATGATGTATTTCCGAAAATCACATCTGCTTCTCCGGAAAATTTGTATCGCTTAATATTGCACGCAAACATTGAGTATAACTGTACAGGTGAAAACTATAAAATTCGCTGCAGTAACCTGATTTCCACAGTTTTACCTTATCTTGTACGCTTTTTTCAACAATATTTTTGATCAAGTTTCCCAGGTATAATCCGAAAACACTGGGAAAAAATTGGATATATATGACCTTCTAAACTTGTTTGTAGTAATTATACATATCTTCGTTAGCGAATCAATTTTGTCGGGTTTTCATAACACTTCTGTTAAAACGCTCCCACATGTTTGCTTAGCAGAAGAAATCTTAGCAGAAGATCGACAGATAATGGACTCTTAACTCGAGATTTTAATTTAAGGCGCTGTAAAAAAGAGAAGAAAAAATCACCGCATTATATTGGTCTGAAATGATATGTAATTAACTTTCAGGCTGCATTGTGAGTAGTTCCTCTCATTCGCCGCCATCTTCAACATTTTTTTAATGGGGTGCATGTTAAATTCATCCACCCTGGTAAAGCAGTCAGAGTTATTTTTGCATAAACTTGTACAAAATGAAAATAGCTGAGTCAGTTTTGGCTGACGGTCGGTTTGTACAGAAGACACTCAAAAGAATTACATAAGGCGGTACACAAAAGGTTTCTGCAAATTTAACCTTTCTTATGCAAATATAGACCAGAAGCGGAAAAAAAACAAACAAACGCAACGCTAGATTTGGCATAAAGCTGAGAACAGTTGGCTTTTTTGTGCTGATTGAATTTGGCAATAAACTATGATAGGAAGTTCCGAGATGAAAATCGAAAGGCTTCTTTTTTGTGATGAAATGTACTTTCTTGAACAGACTTGCTGGAAAGTATAATTGATTCACGTACATATTGTTTCAATATAGGTTTTGTCGAGCGTTTAATAACAAGCCTCTGGCTCGGAAGACTAGGCGTGTATCGTGTTTCAGACATTAAATAAAGTTATCCTTGTCCATATTTTCACGGAGTCTGCACCGAAAAATTGATTAAAACTTGTTGCGAGTAACAGTTGTTTTATATTTTAATTTTATGGAAAAGGAATGTAAGTAAATAAACGAAAAAAAAATTAATTGTGGATATGCCATGTTCAAGCAGACGAAGCGCCATTCGAGAGCCTTCTCATGTGGTTATGTTTATCACATCAAGGTAAAAATCCCTGTGGGATATATTACTCTAACTGTAGTTACGAACCTCCTCTTCGAAATAACAATTGTGTATTTTAGTTTGCTTTCTTTTCTGGTTCAAAAACATATTCAAACCTGCTAGATAGTCGTTAGATGATAGATTTGGAGACTTGCTACAAAAGTAGAGCTTTCGAAGCTGACCCTTACGAAATGTCAAAGTTGAAATGAGACCTCAAGATACCTACGCTATCTAGGCTTAAACTAATATCATTTATTTTCCGATTTCTTTCTTTTCTTTTCTATTTTCTATTTCTATTTTTCTTACAAAAGAATGCAAGGTGTCAAAGGGCTGCGGTTAAGGTTATTACTTTGTGATGCATGACTGTTTAAAATTGCATGATTTCACGACATTATTTAAGAAAAAAAATGCTAATTTCCTTATAGCCGGTTGGTTTTGAGGTCTCTGGGGCACATACACGGTCTGGACTGCAGGTACTGACGATACTAGATGGATGTCTTCTCGTTCTGGTTCATTTTGGCATTGTATTCCGTGAAAACATTTGCTCAGCGATGTAAGTTGACGCAACGATCTGAAAATGGCTTGGTTCTTCTTGATAACGTGTACAAATCATTCACTGTGGATCGGTTGGCTTCGTGTTATATTGCCTGCAATTCACAGCCTGCGTGCCAAAGTCTTAACTTCAGGCTGAGTGACAAAACTTGCCAGTTTAATAAAGAAACTAAGTTTCCTGCCCAACTAGTCTGAAGCAGAATGAAGGGTTTATTTATGCTGATAACCCAAATCGAGGTGAGAATATCCTTAAAATACTTGGGCTTTTTTATCAGTCTGCGACTGTTAAAAAGTTTATGGTTACATTTTTTATATGGTTTTGCCTTACTGTTTTCAAGCAAACTTGTGTGAGCCGACAAATTTATTTTTTCCTTGTTACTTCGACAACTGAAGAAATTGGAAGACATAATTTCAAGGGACTTGGTAACGTAATAAATCCACTCAGTCACAAGGTCTCAAGAATACGTAATTAATCTGCGTCATTCCGTCGAAAAGTAAACTTCAACCGTAAAATTTGCTAGAATCTAATCTTCTATCGTCAAATGGAAACATTTCTAAGAGCCGAACGGCGTAAAAACTGCCTTATTAGGAACAGCTCTTAATTATGGTATTATTAAAACTTTTGTTGGCCTATCATCAACCGCAACTTAAGACGTAAAGTGATCAATACGTTGTAACAAGTACCTTCATTTAAAAAAATGTTAATTGTGCTGTGTACAGTCGTATGATAAGTTGATTACGCATGCAAAGTATAATGATTTGTTTGCATATTTTCATGACAGCTTTACTCGGGTCAGTTCCCTTCAGAGCTGCGAATTCTTGTCAACATATCATTCAGAGTAGAGATTCCACTGGGAGTGGAGAGTATTGGGTCGACCCCCAGGGCAATGGGAACTCTTTCAAGGCTTTTCGTGACATGACAACTGATGGAGGTACCTTGGTGTTTTTTGTTTTTCAATTGTTGATTTTATTTTCTCGCTTATTTTTACAAAAGAAGTTTTTTTTAATTCAAAGGAGGCTGGATGATGGTGTTAAACATTATTTTAGCAAGCTCTCAATCGTCATGGTGGAATGCCACCGCTGAACAAACGTTTCAAGGTATGCGTAACTATGGAAACGGCAAAATGGCTATAACCAAAAGCGCCATGAACCAACTAAGAGCGTACATAAACTTTACCCAGATAAGATTTCATTGCAGCAAAGAAAAAGGAACAACATTCCACGTCAGAACGACTCTGAACAACAAAGGTGCAAAAGTGGTGCGATATTTCAGCGGTGAAAGAGATGAGATGCCGGACTCGTGTGACTCCTTCGTCCGTGTGGATGGTGACAACTCAAGACTAGCTCAGAATTGTGCGACATGGGCATATCATGGTAAGTGGGGAAATGTCAGGCATAATGTTGGAGAGAATCGTCTGTACAACTACGCAGCATTTGTGGCCCACAGTTATCACTGGATAATTTCTACTGGTGGCCACTGGATGTGCGATGATAATAATAGCAACAACCTGTCTACTGGAGACTTTTGGAAAGTT
The DNA here is from genome assembly GCF_964200805.1 of Pocillopora damicornis. NCBI lineage: Eukaryota > Metazoa > Cnidaria > Anthozoa > Scleractinia > Pocilloporidae > Pocillopora > Pocillopora damicornis. Next base: position 28,549,262 of record NC_142674.1, on the reverse strand, counting down.
TATGTCCGTTGAAATGCACATTCTTGCAATAACTTTGTAATAGGACGAAGCATAAGTGAACAGAGAGAAAGTCAAATGGAAATCAAATAGTATACAAACTGATGTCTAGCCATATGCCTGACATTAGAATGATTTTAAATTTAATAGTTTTTTTCACATCTAAGTCAACCGAAAACACAATCTCCTTGGATCTGACCTACATGTGTTTCAGCCACCTTATATGGTCTTGTCACGTGCAACTCCTTCGTATACTTGACTCCCCTCACATGGAACCTTCGTTTGATTTCCATGAAGTCTTGAACTATTATTTAACAAATTTCGCTCTAGCCTTGTTAATGCCAAGTGTTGAGGGTACCAGTTTTTTAGCTGTACATAATATGACATTTTTATTCTTAATTTGTAAGTTAGCATAAGTTTGGATACTAGCCTTGGACATATTTAAAGTGATTTTCATTACTATATACCGCAGGGGTGAATAATGCTTTCCGCGCGCCCTTATCTCTTGGTTCAGAGGTGATTAGCAAGTACTATTACCTCCGAGCAGCCAAAGAGACAAAATCGCGCGTCAACAATTTAATTTCTGATTATTATTTGATATTGACAGAAACAAACCAATCGTTTTGGTTACTGTGTAGTATATCCAAAACAGTTATTCACCTCAGTGAAAGCGATAGATATCTACCTCCACTTCGGTGAATAATTGTTAATTATAGCTTATATTCTCCATCCTTCGTCACTGTACACATTGTTTAAATTAAGTTTTATCGAGCGTTTTTAAAACAAGCTTTTGGCTCGGGTAATTAGGCGTCCACTCTCATGTTTAAAACATTAAATAAAGTTATCCTTATTCGTATTTTCACGGAGTTTCAACTGAAAAATTGATTTAAACTTCTTGAGAATAGCAAATATTTCATATCTTAATTTTACGGAAAGGGGAATGTAAGTATATAATCGAAAAAAAAGAAACTTAGTTGTTGATATACCCTGTAAAAACAGATAAGGTGCCATTCGAGAGCCTTCGTATCTGGTGATTATCACATCAAAACAAAAAAAATCCCTGTGGGATATATTACTCTAACTGTGATTGCTTGCCTCTCTTTCCAAATAACCAATGTGTTTTTCTGTTTGCTTTCTTTTCAGGTCTAAAAACATATGCTAGATAGTCGCTAATTGATAGATTTGAAGACTTGCTACAAAATACTGTATTAAGCATTCGAAACTGACCATTACGAAATGTCAAAGTTGAACTGAGACCTCAAAATACATACGCTATCTATTTTTAAAAGGTTTTCATTTTCTTTTCCTTTTTGTTCTATTTTGGATTTCGGGTCACAAAAGAATGCTATACTTCAAAGGTTCTTACGGTCAATATTAATACTATGTGTTGTATGGCTATTTAAAATCGAATGATTGCACGACATTTTCGAAGAAAAAAAATGCTAACTTCCCTACAGCCGGTTGGTTTTGAGGCCTTTGGGGCACGCACAGGGAACAGGACTGCAGGCACTGACGATACTAGATGGATGTTGTCTCGATCTGGTTCATTTCGGCATTATATTCGGTGAAAACATATGCTCAGCGATGTAAGTTGACGCAATGATCTGGACTTGGATTGGTTCGCCCAGATGACGTGTACAAATCGTTCACTGTGGGTCGGTTGGTTTCGTGTTGTATTGCCTGCAATTCACAGCCTGCGTGTCAAAGCCTTAAATTCAGGCTGAGTAACAAAACTTGCCAGTTTAAGAAAGAAACTAAAATGTCCATTCCAACCAGTCTAAAGGGTTTATTTATGCTGATAACCCATATCGAGATGATAATATCCTCAAAACACTTGGGCATGCTTATCAGTCTGTGTCTGTTAAAACTTTGTGATTACATAGTTCTGCCATGATGTTATCATGCAAACTTGTGTGGGCCAACAAATTGTTTTCCTTGGTACTTCGACAACTGAAGAAATTGAAAGACATTATTTCAAGGGAATTTGGTTTCGTAATGAGTTCACTTAGTAACAAGGTCTTAAGAATACCTAATTAGTTTACGTCATTCCGTCAAACAGTAGACTTCGACCGTTAAATTTGCTAGAATCTAACCTTCTACCATCAAATTGACCCATTTCCTAAAGCCAAGTGGCATGAAAACTGTCCTATTAAGAACACCATTTAGTTATGGAATTATAACTTTTGCTTGCTTGTCATCAACCGCGAATTACGATGTACAAGTCCCTTCATTTAACAACGTTTATTGTGCTCTCTATAGTCGTATGATATGTTGATTACGCATTCAAAGTATGATGATTTGTCTGCATATTTTTTGTTGCAGCTTTACTCGGGTCAGTTCCCTCCAGAGCTGCAGAGTCCTGTCAACATGTTATTCAGAATGGAGATTCCACTGGGAAAGGAGAATGTTGGATCGACCCACAAAGCAATGGGAACCCCTTCAAGGCTTTTTGCGAAATGACAACTGATGGAGGTACCTTGGTGCTTTTTGTTTTCAAGTGTTGATTTTCTCGGTTATTTATGGAAGCAGGTTTTTTTTTGTTTTTTAATGCAAAGGAGGCTGGATGATATTTTTAAACGTTGTTGGAAAGAATCGTCTGTACAACTACGCAGCTTTTGTGATTTCTACTGATCAACAACGACCTGTCAACTGGAGACTTTTGGAAAGTTTATCTCCGTTGAAATACTCCTTCTTGCAATAACTTTGTAATATAACGAAGTATGAACGAGAAATGGAAAAAAAGTCGAATAAAAATTCATTAGCATATAAACTGCCTTCTGGCCATATGCCTGACAGTCGAACGATTTTAAATTTGACAGTATTTTCACATCTAAGTCAAATAAACGCAATCTCCTTGGATCTGGCTTATACGTGGTTCAGCCACCTTACATGGTCTTGTCACGTGCACCTCCTTTGTATAAATGATTCCCCTCACGTGAAACCTTCCTTTGTTTTTCTTGAAGTCTTGAGCTATTATGTAACAATTTCGATCCAGCTTGGTCAATGTCAAGTTTGGAGGGTGCCAGTTATTTAACTGTACATAATCTGAAATTTTTATTCTTAATTTGAAAGTTAGCATAAGTATGGATAGTGTTACTTTCATTACTATATACCGCACAGGTGAATAGTGCTTGTCACGCGCCCTTATGTTCTGGCTCAGAACATAAGGGCGCGTGATTATTGATAAGCAAAAATTATTTTCTCCGTGCAGCCGAACAGACAAAATCAGTCGTCAACAATTTAATTTCTGACTATTTTTTGGTATATTGACAGGAATAAACTACTCTTTCTGGTTTCTGTGTAGTATATACAAACATGAATTCACCTTAGTGTCAGTGAAAGTGGTAGATATTTACCTCCACTTCGGCGAATAATTATTAATTATAGCTTACATATTCTCTATCGTTTATCAATGTGCACATTGTTTAAATTTAGGTTTTGTCGCGCGTTTTTACAACAAGCCTTTGGCTCAGGAGATTAGGCGTCCACTCTCATGTTTTAGACATTAAATAAAGCTATCCTTATCGATATTTTCACGGAGTTTGCATCGAAAAATTGATTCAAACTAGTTAAGAGTAGCAGGTGTTTTATATTTTAATTTTATGGAGCAAGGAATCTATTAAGGAAAAGAAAAAAAAAAAACCTTAATTGTCGATATACCGTGTATAAGCAAATAAGGTCCCAGTCGAGAAGCTTATGATCTAGTGGTGTTTGTCACATCAAAATGAAAAATCCCTGTGGGAGATGTTACTCTAACTGAGGTTACGTGCCTCCTTTTCGAAATAGCAATTGCGTATTTTCGCTCGCGTCTTTTTCTGGTTTACAATCATATTTAAACCTGCTAGATAGTCGTTAGATTATATATTTAAAGACTTGTTACAAAAGTAAGGTTTTCTAAGCTACCCTTACGAAATGTCAATGTTGACCTGAGACCTCAAGATGCATACGCTTTCTATTCTTAAGAGGTTTTCATTTTCTTTTCTCTTAGTTTTTTTCTTTTTTTGTTTTGTTTTGTATTTTGGATTTCAAGTCACAAAACAATGAAAAGTGTCAAAGGGTCTTACGGTCAATATTAGTACTATGTGTTGTATGAATGTTTAAATTTGCATGATTGCACGACATTATCCGAGGAAAAATATTAATTTTTTTGTTTAAAAATTCTTGTCCACTTATCATTCAGAGTGGTGAGGTATATATATATATATACATATATATATATATATTTATATAGATATAGATATCGCGTGCCTCCCTGGAGGTGTATTGTGTATTTTTGCTCGCGTTTTTTCTGGGTTGAAAACATTTATAAACCTGCTAGACAATCGTTAAATAATAGTTCATGGATTTGCTAAAATTTATTAAAACTTGTTGAGGGTGACAGGTGCTTTATATTTTGATTTTATGGAAAGAGGAAGGTAATAGAAAAATGAAAAAAACCCTAAATGTCGATATGCCCAGTACTAGCAAATGAGGTCCTACTCGAGAACCTTATGATCTGGTAATGGCTATAACATCAAAGTAAAACTCCCTGTGGGTTATGTTACTCTAACTGAGGTCACGTGCCTCCCTTTCCAAACAACATTTGTGTATGCTCCCGTTTTCTTTGGGCTGCTACAAAAGTAAGGTTTTTGAAGCTGACCCTTACGAACTGTCAAAGTTGACCTGAGACCTCAATAAAACATACGCTATCTATTCTTTTAAAAGGTTTTGATTTTCTTTCCTCTTGGTTACTTTTTTTTTCTATTTTGGTTTTCAGGTCACAAAAGAATGCAAAGTGTCAAAGGGTCTTACCGTCAATATTAGTACCATGCGTTGTATAACTGTTTAAAATTGCATGATTGCACGACATTGTCAAAGAAAAAGAATACTAACTCCCCCATAGCTAGTTGGTTTGAGATCTCTGTGGCACAAACAGTTACTGGCGATACCAGATGGATGTTTTCTCGTTCTGGTTCATTTTGGCATCGTATTCGGTGAAGGCATTTGCTCAGCAATGTAAGTTGACGCAACGATCTGAACATGGCTTGGTTCTCCTTGATCACGTTTTCAAATCATTCACTGTGGATCGGTTGGTTTCGTGTTATATTGCCTGCAATTCACAGCCTGCGTGCCAAAGCCTTAACTTCAGGCTGAGTGACAAAACTTGCCAGTTTAACAAAGAAACTAAGACTTCCTACCCAGCCAGTCTAAAGCAGAATGAAGGGTTTATCTATGCTGATAACCCAGATCGAGGTGAGAATATCTTAAGAACAAATTTTTTTCCTGGTTATTTCGACAACCGAAGAAATTGGTAGACGTAGCGTCAAGGGAATTGGTTACGTAATGAGTCCACTTAGTTACAAGGTCTCAAGAAATGCAAAAAGTCTACTTCATTCCGTCAAAGAGTATTAAAAAGAAACTAAGATTTCCTGCCCAGCCAGTCTGAAAAAAAATGCAGGGTTTATTTTTGCTGATAACCCAAATCGAGGTGAGAATATCCCTAAAACACTTTGGTTTTTTTATCGGTGCGTGTTTATTAAAAAGTATATGGTTACATTTTTTTCATGGATCTGCCATAGTGTTATCAAGGAAACTTTTGTTGACCAGCAAATTTTTATTCCTTGTTACTCGAACACATGAAGAAATTGGAAGATATAATTTCAGGGGAATTGGTTACGTAACGAGTCCACTTAGTTCTAAGTTCTCAAGATTACGTAATTAGTCTGTGTCATTCCGTCAAAAATTAGACTTCCACCGTTATAGTTGCTAAAATCTAACTTTCATTCATGAAATAGACCCATTTTTAAGAGCCAAACGGCATAACACCTGCCCTATTAAAAACACCCTTTAGTTATGGTATTATTGAAACTTGTCTTTAACTGCAAATTATGATGTAGATCAAGAGGTTGTAACAAGTATTTTCATTTATATAAATGTTAATTGTGTTGTTTACAATTGTATGATATGTTGATTACTCATGCAAAGTATGATGATTTGTTTGCATATTTTTGGTTGCAGCTCTTCTCGGGTCAGTTCCCTTCAAAGCTGCAAAGTCCTGTCAACATATCATTCAGAGTGGAGATTCTACTGGGAATGGAGAATACTGGGTCGACCCACAAGGCACTGGGAACTCCTTCAAGGCTTTTTGTGACATGACAACTGATGGAGGTACCTCAGTGTGTTTTTGTTTTTTGTTTTCAAATGTTGGGTTTTTTTCTTTGTGGTTTATATAACCAGGCTTTTTTTTTTATCGATAGGAGGCTGGATGATGGTGTTGAACGTTATTTCGCCAAGCCCCCAATCTTCAAGGTGGAATGGCACAGCTGAACAAACGTTTCAAGGTATGCGTAACTACGCAAACGGCAAAATGGCTATGACCAAAAGCGCCATGAACCAACTAAGAGCGTACATAAACTTTACCCAGATAAGATTTCATTGCAGCAAAGAAAAAGGAACAACATTCCACGTCAGAACGACTCTGAACAACAAAGGTGCAAAAGTGGTGCGATATTTCAGCGGTGAAAGAGATGAGATGCCGGACTCGTGTGACTCCTTTGTCCGTGTGGATGGTGACAACTCAAGACTAGCTCAGAATTGTGCGACATGGGCATATCATGGTAAGTGGGGACATGTCAGCCATAATGTTGGAGAGAATCGTCTGTACAACTACGCAGCATTTGTGGCCCACAGTTATCACTGGATAATTTTTACTGGTGGCCGCTGGAATTGCGATGATCTTACTAACAGCCTGTCTACTGGAGACTTTTGGAAAGTTTATATCCGTTGAAATACACGTTCTTGCAATAACTTTGTATTAGGACAAACCATAAGGGAACCACGCAGCATTTGTGGGCAGCCGGTATCACTGGATAATTTCTATTGATAGCCACTGGAATTGCGATGATCTTACTAACAGCCTGTCTACTGGAGACTTTTGGAAAGTTTATATCCGTTGAAATACACGTTCTTGCAATAACTTTGTATTAGGACAAACCATAAGGGAAAAAGCGAAAAAGTCAAATGGAAGTTCAAATACATATAAACTACTCTCTGGCCACATGCCTTACAGTCGAATGACTATTAATTTGATAGTTTTTTGACCTTGTAAATCAACTAAAAACACAGTCTCCTTGGATCTGGCTTATACGTGGCTCAACCACCTAATATGGTCTTGTCACGTGCACCTCCTTTGTATACATGATTCCCCTCACATTGAACCTACTTTCGTTTTCTGTAAAGTCTTGAACTGTTATATAATAATTTCCCTGTACCAATGTCAATGTCAAGTGTTTAGGGCGCCAGTTATTTAAGTGTACATAAAATCTGACATTTCAACTCTTAATTTGTAAGTTAGTATAAGTATGGATCTTATTCTTAGTGTGATTTTTATTACTATATATCGCACAGGTGAATAGAGCTTTTTGCGCGCCTTCATGTGGTGGTTCAGAAGTGATTAGCAAGACCTATAACCTCAGAATTGCCGAAGAGACAAAGTCGCGCGTGAACAATTTCATTTCTGACCATTATTTGGTATATTGATAGGAATAAACTTATCTTTTTGGTGTCTGTGTAGTATACACAAAACAGATATTCACCTTTGTTTAGTGAAAGTGGTATTATTTACCTCCACTTTGGTAAATAAATGTTAATTATAGCTTATATATTCTTCATCGTTTATTAATATACATATTGTTTAAAAAAGTTTTGTCGGGTGTTTTTAAAACAAGCCTTTGGCTTGGGAGACTAGGCGTGCACTCCCATATTTTAGACATTAAATAAAGTTATCCTTATCCATATTTTCACAGAGTTTATGTTAAAAAATGTATTTAAACTGGTTGAGAGTAGCAGGTGTGTAATATTTTAATTTTATAGAAAGAGGAAAGTATATAAAAGAAAGAAAAAAAACTCTATTGTCGATATGCCCTACAAGCAAATAAGATACTAGTCAGGAGCCTAATTATCTTGTGATGTTTATGACATCAAAGTGAAAAATCCCTGTGGGATATGTTACTCTGACTGTGGTTGCGTTCCTCCCTTTTGAAATAAATCATATTTAACCCTGTTACATAGTCGTTAATTGATAGATTTGTAGACTTGCTATAAAAATAAAGCTTTCGAAGCTGACCCTTACGAAATGTCAAAGTTGGACTGAGACCTCAAGATGCATGCGCCATCTATTTTTAAAAGGTTTTCATTTTCTTTTCCTTTGTTATTTTTTATTTTGGATTTTAGGTCACAAAAGAATGCAAAATGTCAAAGGGTGTTACTGTCAATATTAGTATTATGCGTTGTATGACAGTTTAAAATTGCTTAATTGCACGCCATTACGTTAAGGGTCTTACCGTCAATATTAGTATTATGCGTTGTATAACTGTTTAAAATTGCATGATTGCACGACATTATCAAAGAAAAAGAATGCTAATTCCCCTGTAGCTAGTTAGTTCGAATTCTCCGTGGCGCGAACAGTTACTGGTAATACTAGATGGATGTTTTCTCGTTCTGGTTCATTTTGGCATCATATTCGGTAAAGGCATTTGCTCAGCAATGTAAGTTGACGCAACGATCTGAACATGGCTTGGTTCTCCTTGATCACGTTTTCAAATCATTCACTGTGGATCGGTTGGTTTCGTGTTATATTGCCTGCAATTCACAGCCTGCGTGCCAAAGCCTTAACTTCAGGCTGAGTGACAAAACTTGCCAGTTTAACAAAGAAACTAAGACTTCCTGCCCAGCCAGTCTAAAGCAGAATGAAGGGTTTATCTATGCTGATAACCCAGATCGAGGTGAGAATATCTTAAGAACAAATTTTTCTCCTGGTTATTTCGACAACCGAAGAAATTGGAAGACGTAGCGTCAAGGGAATTGGTTACGTAATGAGTCCACTTAGTTACAAGGTCTCAAGAAATGCAAAAAGTCTACTTCATTCCGTCAAAGAGTTTTAAAAAGAAACTAAGATTTCATGCCCAGCCAGTCTGAAAAAAAATGCAGGGTTTATTTTTGCTGATAACCCAAATCGAGGTGAGAATATTCTTAAAACACTTTGGTTTTTTTTTTTATCGGTGCGTGTTTATTAAAAAGTATATGGTTACATTTTTTTCATGGATCTGCCATTGTGTTATCAAGGAAACTTTTGTTGACCAGCAGACTTTTATTCCTTGTTACTCGAACAAATGAAGAAAGTGGAAGATATAATTTCAGGGGAATTGGTTACGTAACGAGTCCACTTAATTCTAAGTTCTCAAGAATACGTAATTAGTCTGTGTCATTCCGTCAAAAAGTAGACTTCCACCGTTATAGTTGCTACAATCTAACTTTCATTTCATTCGTGAAATAGACCCATTTTTAAGAGCCAAACGGCATAACAACTGCTCTATTAAAAACACCCTTTAGTTATGATATTATTGAAACTTGTCTTTAACTGCAAATTATGATGTAGATCAATAGGTTGTAACAAGTGCTTTCATTTATGTAAATGTTAATTGTGTTGTTTACAATTGTATGATATGTTGATTACTCATGCAAAGTATGATGATTTGTTTGCATATTTTTGGTTGCAGCTCTTCTCGGGTCAGTTCCCTTCAAAGCTGCAAAGTCCTGTCAACATATCATTCAGAGTGGAGATTCTACTGGGAATGGAGAATACTGGGTCGACCCACAAGGCACTGGGAACTCCTTCAAGGCTTTTTGTGACATGACAACTGATGGAGGTACCTCAGTCTTTTTTTTTGTTTTTTGTTTTCAAATGTTGGGTTTTTTTCTTTGTGGTTTATATAACCAGGCTTTTTTTTTTTATCGATAGGAGGCTGGATGATGGTGTTGAACGTTATTTCGCCAAGCCCCCAATCTTCAAGGTGGAATGGCACAGCTGAACAAACGTTTCAAGGTATGCGTAACTACGCAAACGGCAAAATGGCTATAACCAAAAGCACCATGAAACAACTAAAAGCGTACATTAACTTTACCCAAATAAGATTTCACTGCAGCAAAGAAAAAGGAACAACATTCCACGTCAGAACGACTCTGAACAGCAAAGGTACAGAAGTGGTGCGATTTTTCAGCGGTGAAAGAGATGAGAGGCCAGACTCGTGCGACTCCTTCGTCCGTATGGATGGTGATAACTCAAGACTGGCTCAGAATTGTGCGAGATGGGCATATCATGGTAAGTGGGGACATGTCAGCCATAGTGTTAAGGAGAATTGTCTGTACAACCACGCAGCATTTGTGGGCAGCCGGTATCACTGGATAATTTCTATTGATGGCCACTGGAATTGCGATGATCTTACTAACAGCCTGTCTACTGGAGACTTTTGGAAAGTTTATATCCGTTGAAATACACGTTCTTGCAATAACTTTGTATTAGGACAAACCATAAGGGAAAAAGCGAAAAAGTCAAATGGAAGTTCAAATACATATAAACTACTCTCTGGCCACATGCCTGACAGTCGAATGACTTTTAATTTGATAGTTTTTTGACCTTGTAAATCAACTAAAAACACAGTCTCCTTGGATCTGGCTTATACGTGGCTCAACCACCTAATATGGTCTTGTCACGTGCACCTCCTTTGTATACATGATTCCTCTCACATTGAACTTACTTTCGTTTTCTGTAAAGTCTTGAACTGTTATGTAATAATTTCCCTCTACCAATGTCAATGTCAAGTGTTTAGGGTGCCAGTTATTTAAGTGTACATAAAATCTGACATTTCAACTCTTAATTTGTAAGTTAGTATAAGTATGGATCTTATTCTTAGTGTGATTTTTATTACTATATATCGCACAGGTGAATAGAGCTTTTTGCGCGCCTTCATGTGGTGGTTCAGAAGTGATTAGCAAGACCTATAACCTCAGAATTGCCGAAGAGACAAAGTCGCGCGTGAACAATTTCATTTCTGACCATTATTTGGTATATTGATAGGAATAAACTTATCTTTTTGGTGTCTGTGTAGTATACACAAAACAGATATTCACCTTTGTTTAGTGAAAGTGGTATTATTTACCTCCACTTTGGTAAATAAATGTTAATTATAGCTTATATATTCTTCATCGTTTATTAATATACATATTGTTTAAAAAAGTTTTGTCGGGTGTTTTTAAAACGAGCCTTTGGCTTGGGAGACTAGGCGTGCACTCCCATGTTTTAGACATTAAATAAAGTTATCCTTATCCATATTTTCACAGAGTTTATGTTAAAAAATGTATTTAAACTGGTTGAGAGTAGCAGGTGTGTAATATTTTAATTTTATAGAAAGAGGAAAGTATATAAAAGAAAGAAAAAAAACTCTATTATCGATATGCCCCACAAGCAAATAAGATACTAGTCGGGAGCCTAATTATCTTGTGATGTTTATGACATCAAAGTGAAAAATCTCAGTGGGATATGTTACTCTAACTGTGGTTGCGTTCCAACCTTTTGAAATAAATCATATTTAACCCTGTTACATAGTCGTTAATTGATAGATTTGTAGACTTGCTATAAAAATAAAGCTTTCGAAGCTGACCCTTACGAAATGTCAAAGTTGGACTGAGACCTCAAGATGCATGCGCCATCTATTTTTAAAAGGTTTTCATTTTCTTTTCCTTTGTTATTTTTTATTTTGGATTTTAGGTCACAAAAGAATGCAAAATGTCAAAGGGTGTTACTGTCAATATTAGTATTATGCGTTGTATGACAGTTTAAAATTGCTTAATTGCACGCCATTACGTTAAGGGTCTTACCGTCAATATTAGTATTATGCGTTGTATAACTGTTTAAAATTGCATGATTGCACGACATTATCAAAGAAAAAGAATGCTAATTCCCCTGTAGCTAGTTAGTTCGAATTCTCCGTGGCGCGAACAGTTACTGGTAATACCAGATGGATGTTTTCTCGTTCTGGTTCATTTTGGCATCATATTCGGTGAAGGCATTTGCTCAGCAATGTAAGTTGACGCAACGATCTGAACATGGCTTGGTTCTCCTTGATCACGTTTTCAAATCATTCACTGTGGATCGGTTGGTTTCGTGTTATATTGCCTGCAATTCACAGCCTGCGTGCCAAAGCCTTAACTTCAGGCTGAGTGACAAAACTTGCCAGTTTAACAAAGAAACTAAGACTTCTTGCCCAGCCAGTCTGAAGCAGAATGAAGGGTTTATCTATGCTGATAACCCAGATCGAGGTGAGAATATCTTAAGAACAAATTTTTCTCCTGGTTATTTCGACAACCGAAGAAATTGGAAGACGTAGCGTCAAGGGAATTGGTTACGTAAATAGTCCACTTAGTTACAAGGTCTCAAGAAACGCAAAAAGTCTACGTCATTCCGTCAAAGAGTATTAAAAAGAAACTAAGATTTCCTCCCAGCAAGTCTGAAACAAAATGCAGGGTTTATTTTTGCTGATAACCCAAATCGAGGTGAGAATATCCTTAAAACACTTTGGTTTTTTTTATCGGTGCGTGTTTATTAAAAAGTATATGGTTACATTTTTTTCATGGACCTGCCATAGTGTTATCAAGGAAACTTTTGTTGACCAGCAAACTTTTATTCCTTGTTACTCGAACAAATGAATAAATTGGAAGATATAATTTCAGGGAAATTGGTTATGTAACGAGTCCACTAAGTTCTAAGTTCTCAAGATTAGGTAATTAGTCTGTGTCATTCCATCAAAAAGTAGACTTCTACCGTTATAGTTGCTACAAGCTAACTTTCATTTCATTCGTGAAATATGTTGTGTTGACATAATACCTGCTGTTGAGCGCATGCTTATTGGATCGTACGTAATCACGTGATCATTGACTTAACCTATATTATTATGAGTAAAACCTGTATATAGTGATTTTTGATTAAAGAAGTTGATTGCAGCAAGTCGTCTCGCGTGTTCCGTATAGTGGAACTGAATCTTTTAGTCGGTTAGAATACGACAAAATAGACCCATTTTTTAGAGCCAAACGGCATAACAACTGCTCTATTAAAAACACCCTTTAGTTATGATATTATTGAAACTTGTCTTTAACTGCAAATTATGATGTAGATCAATAGGTTGTAACAAGTATTTTCATTTATATAAATGTTAATTGTGTTGTTTACAATTGTATGATATGTTGATTACTCATGCAAAGTATGATGATTTGTTTGCATATTTTTGGTTGCAGCTCTTCTCGGGTCAGTTCCCTTCAAAGCTGCAAAGTCCTGTCAACATATCATTCAGAGTGGAGATTCTACTGGGAATGGAGAATACTGGGTCGACCCACAAGGCACTGGGAACTCCTTCAAGGCTTTTTGTGACATGACAACTGATGGAGGTACCTCAGTGTGTTTTTGTTTTTTGTTTTCAAATGTTGGGTTTTTTTCTTTGTGGTTTATATAACCAGGCTTTTTTTTTTATCGATAGGAGGCTGGATGATGGTGTTGAACGTTATTTCGCCAAGCCCCCAATCTTCAAGGTGGAATGGCACAGCTGAACAAACGTTTCAAGGTATGCGTAACTACGCAAACGGCAAAATGGCTGTAACCAAAAGCGCCATGAACCAACTAAGAGCGTACATTAACTTTACCCAAATAAGATTTCACTGCGGCAAAAAAAAAGGAACAAGATTCCACGTCAGAACGACTCTGAACATAAAAGGTGCAGAAGTGGTGCGATTTTTCAGCGGTGAAAGAGATAAGATGCCAGACTCGTGCGACTCCTTCGTCCGTATGGATGGTGATAACTCAAGACTGGCTCAGAATTGTGCGACATGGGCATATCATGGTAAGTGGGGACATGTCAAGCATAGTGTTGGAGAGAATCGTCTGTACAACCACGCAGCATTTGTGAGCGGCCAGTATCACTGGGTAATTCCTACTGGTGGCGGCTGGAAGTGTGATGATAATACTGGCAACAACCTGTCTACTGGAGACTTTTGGAAAGTTTATGTCCGTTGAAATACACATTCTTGGAATAACTTTGTACTAGGACAAAGAAGAAGCGAAAAAGAGAAAAAGTCAAATAAAAATTCAAATGTATATTAACCACTCTCTGGCCACATGCCTGACAGTCGAAGGATTTCAAATTTGATCTTGTATGTCAACCAAAAACATTATCTCGTTGGATATGGCTTATATGTGGCTCAGCCACCTTATACGGTCTTGTCACGTGCACCTCCTTTGTATACATGATTCCCCTCACATGGAACCTACTTTCGTTTTCTGTAAAGTCTTGAACTATTATGTAACAATTTCGCTCTAGCCTGGTCAATGTCAAGTGTTTAGGGTGCCAGTTATTTAACTGTACATAAAATCTGACATTTTAAGACTTAATTTGTAAGTTAGTATAAGTATGGATATTAGTCTTAGTGTGATTTTTATTATTATATACCGCACAGGTGAATAGTGGTTTTCGGGTGCCCCTGTATGCTGGTTCAGAAGCTCAGGTTAATTAAGGCCTGGGTCACCCTGTCTTTAACCCATATTTTCACAAAATTGAGAATAACTTAGCTATTTTGCGAGGGATTCTTCTCATACTTGGCAGAAATGTGTATCACTACCATCTCTCTCGGACTGAATTGTGGCAGCGTGATATGATACTCTCAACTGCCAAAAACAGTTAATTTAGGCGCCAAATTCGTCGGTTGCTTTCTTGAGCAAATTCCCACCACTAAACACAAGGCAAATCAAAATGCAGTTATCGCTATGAATATTTGAGACGTTTTTCATTGTTTTCCCACTTGGAATGGCTGCCAAAAAAAAGAGAGATGTGCTAGGCAGATTAAATCAAGTTTTGTCTCTGCGAAGCTGCTTCCTCTATCATGGTTTTCGCCCGAAAACATCTTAGCCTTTACCTGGTTCCAACCGCTATCTACGAAAGTAATCCCACAGGTTCCTATTTATTTCGAAAAAAGACAAATTAAAACTGTTTAAGAGGTGGGAATTTTGAAAACTCACAGTCACGTAATTCAACTTAGTGTCCGCCATTTTGACACGCGAGTGTTCAGAAGCAATAATTTAACGGCTGATACACCACCAAATACTAATTGGAGCAATCTCAGAAGCGATACAGGCAAACTTTGTATACTTTTGATGATATTTATTTCTTTTTCTCGTTTTCTGAGGTCGATTGCATCTCTGTAAATCCAGGGTTAGATCGCCTTTGACAGTTCTAATAAAACACAATTGCAAATTTGGGCGGTAAGAATAAAGAATGTTTGTAATTTTATCCCAAGTAGTATCATATGACGAGACTGAATTACAATTTTGGCGCAAAAATTGAAATTTATCGCGAGATACGCACACTGATTCCTTGAAACTCTTCAAGGTTTTGTTCCCTAACAACGGTACTACTCGATAACGAGCTAAGTGTATTCGTGTGAAACGAAAATGTCTGTCATTTTTAATTGTGGATTTGCAAGAGTTGCTGTAAAGGAGAGCTTTCCTAAGGTTGGAAGTGCTTCGGTTGAAACTAAACCTAGTGAAAAGTGGAAGAACTATCTTGCAGCGTTCGAGGATGACAGTCAGGAAGTCTTTGCGGTCGAACGTTCCACCTACGTCAAGAAATCCAAAGCAATTTACAGCTCTTTCCCAAAGATGAACTCAAAAGCCAGGGCCCATTACCAAGACACGTTTTCAATGGTAAACTGGAAAGCTCTTAATACAGCGCAGAAGAAACAGCACACACTGTCAAATTGTGGAGGTTATCAAGTGCACTATTATGCCATCCATAATTTTTTCCCTAGTGGAGAAACTCTCAAAACCCGAAAACTTTTAAAAGAGGCCCTTATTAAAAGTGGGATGAAGACACAAAGTAAAGTGAAACCAACGCAAAAAGCCATTAAAACTGCTGTAAAACACATTTATTCAAAAGTGAATGGCCACTTTGAGAAAATATTTAAAATAAGCTTTGCTCAAGCACAAACAAAAGTGAAGGAACTTCAGCTCCAAAAAAAGAAAGACGCAATTGAAAAAAAGCGGCAGCGTCGAGGGAGAGCACGCCAAGAAAAAAAAAAAAAAAACCAATGCTAATGTCTTGTCCATCTGGAGGAGGAGTAATGTTTCTAGTTACTTCGCCGTAATTTGCATGCCAAACAATGAGATCAACAATCTTCACCTTTACTTGTGTTGCAATCTAGCATTTATTTAAAATAAGCACACTCTCTATAATATATTTGCCTTCATTTTCCAGTTTTTTAAAAGGAATGCAAGTACCAAATATTCCACTGTAAACTTAATCAATCATACTGAACTTCTTCCAACCAATGGAGAGAATTTAATACTGGGAGAAGGATCCTATGGTCGATGCCTTCTGAGACAGTACACACGATTTGATATGAAGGTTGTGGAAAAACAGTATCTGATGCAGGACACCACAGAGATAATGAAGGAGGCTCACATTATGCAGGCACTCGCACCTAAAAATATCCCAACCATAATAGGTGTGCAGCTTCAAAAGCAGCCCATTTCCTTAATAATGGAGTTTAAAGGGGAAGACAATACATCTGTAACAATAAGCAAACTATTGTCTTGTCAGAAAAACAGTGCAACAATACAGAATGTGCAAAGCTCACTCATAACAAATGACTGGTTAATTATTTCACATGATTTGACAGAAGCCCTTTCACATATTCACACAAAAAGCTTTCTTCACTGTGATTTGAAGGCTAATAATGTTTTTGTGAGTAACAAACATGGCTACATCATTGATTTTGGAAAACCATGTGACAGCTCCTTTCCTCCTGCAAAGAAGTACAGCATCTGTTATCCTCATATTGCTCCTGAGGTTGTTAATGGTTCTCCCTGTAGCAAAGCCAGTAATATTTTTTCTCTTGGTAAAATTCTGTTCAAAGTAGGTGTTAAGCAAAACATTCCACTTTTGGTTTCCATGGCTCAAGAATGTTTGGATGCCAGCCCTGTAAGAAGACCAACAACAACAGGCATTATGGCAACACTGGCTTTCATAATATCTCACTGAATACTACAAGCTTAAGCAGGGGTTTCAAGGGCCTGACACTGGGCAAATTGACTGGCTGGGAACATAATTTTTCCTGTATGTTGTGACTGACATAAATCAGAATCAAAACATATTTTGTCTGCTTCCTTGTACATTTCCCATCACCTCAAAATCTTAATGAAACACTCTAATCAGGTAAAGTGACCCTAGCCATGTCATGGCAGGAGTCTTTTTATTGGGCTTTGCAAGGTTAAAATTACAATGTATGTGCATGTCTTTAGCAAGTTTATGTGTGCCCTTGGTCCAAACTAATTTTGTACTTCTGCTTTACGAGTTGTGAATGAATGTTAAAGGGACATTTTTAATAATGCACAGATAAGGTGCCCTAGGGTCCATCAGGTACAAATTACTTCATAGGTCATACACATGTCTATAATTTTACATTGCTGCTAGATAACACACATGTACTTATTTATTTCCCAATTCCTGCCAATTATTGATCTATGAAATTGAATTTAGGCAAGCAACTGGCAGATCAAACTTAAAATTATAAACCAGAGTTTCAACCAGTTAGGCCACCATAGCCTTCTAACAGGAATATTGACTTGGGAGAGCAACAAAAAAAGCAAGAAATACAATTTTAAAATTTTCCTTTCTGACTTTGTAACAAGGGCAACCTATCCTGCTCTTAAGATGGCACATCTTTTATGAGTAGGGCTGAGAAGATGACACATCTTATACCAGTTTGTGTTTGCTCTTGTCACAAAAAAAAAACAGTGCCCCACTTGGGGCAACAATAAGCACTGATAATTAATCATGTCTTATCAACAAACAGAGAAGGCTATGGTCAGAATCATATGCATGTATCAGAACTTTTGTGATGCATTTGAATTAAAAGATACTCCACTGGTGTAGTGGGTAGAATATTTACATTCAAATAGACACATATATCAATTAAAAATCCATCATTGACAATGATTGTTGCAATTATTACCAGTCAAAACTTAAAAACCAAACGGTTGACTATAATTAAAACTGATATAACATGATTTAAAAACCAAAAAAATGCCTCATAAATAACACCATTAACATGCTTGTTATAAATTAGTTGTGTGGAATAACTGGAAGGACCTCTTCAAGAAAAATAAATAGGGATCAAATAGACACGTATATCAATTACAAGTCCATCATTGACAATGATTGTTGCAATTATTACCGGTCAAAACTTAAAAGCCAAACTGTTGACTATAATTAAAACTGATTTAACATGATTTAAAAACCAAAAAAATGCCTCATAAATAACACCATTAACATGCTTGTAATAAATTAGTTGTGTGGAGTAACTGCAAGGACCTCTTCAAGAAAATAAACAGGGATAACAGTAAATAAAACTGATTTTAATCAAGTAGATTCCCTTTGGAATCTGCAAGGGCTGGCTGGTTTTCTGTGTGAGTAATTAAAATTATTATTATTATATATTTATAGCAATTCAGTAAGGGACCTCGGAATAAACTAACACACATTAGTACAGCTTTTTTCTCTTAGTTTTCAAGGAACAATTTATGACAAGACAATCTGCATCTTACATGTCAGCAATTAAACTTACCTAACAACTGCTTTGGGGGATTACGTTTGTCAGTAAATTCATCTGCTTCTTGGAGAAATTGTTTCCAAAGCATTCAAAAGCCTAAATTTTGATAAACACCATAAGTTTACACATCATGATGTGATAGAGGATTTATCAAGCTAAATTTAATTTCAAAATTGAATAGTATATCCACAATGAAACTTTTTTCTATGCATTTGTTACAAAACATAGTACTTTTTTCTATGCAAAAGTTACAAACATTGTAAAACGCTATTGAGCTCTAGAAATGAGCGCTATATTATAAATTTATGTTGCATTGTATTTGCAGTGAAATCAATGAACATGTTGAGAGCGGTGTTTAGAAGTCTTCGTAGGTTCAAAAGGGTTCTCTTTGGCTTTAATATAGCGATATCATGCCATTTTTTGAGGAAATGAAGATAGAAAAAGAAAATGTTATTACCTTCTTTTGATGTCTTCCTCTAGATTGTCGGATTCACCAGCGAAGATGGGAAAAACCAATGCAAAGCTGTCACTTCAAAATGGCGGATGCCGTTCACGAACTACGCGATCTTGATTCCAAGTAACTATGGTTACTCGCGCAGTCCACGCGAATTCCGCGAACCTTGCTGGGGGGGGGGGGGGGGGGGGCGGCACTGGAGGCGAAAATCATTTTTGACCCAGGCCTTAATTAACCTGAGAGATCTATTACCCCAGAATTGCCGAAGAGACAAAATCGCGCGTCAACTATTTCATTTCTGACCATGATTTGTTATATTGACAGATATATATTGACAGATGTAGTACACACAAGACAGATATTCACCTCTGTTCACTGAAAGTGGTATTATTTTCCTCCACTTCAGTAAATAAAAGTTAATAATAGCTTATATATTCTTCATCGTTTATTAATATACATAATGAAATTAAGAGATCCTCGCAGCTAGGAACACTACTGAAACGAGTAGTTGTAAATAAGACCTGAAAAAATTCAGGCCTGTACGGGATTTGAACCCATGACCTCTGCGATACCGGTGCAGTGCTCTACCAATTGAGCTAACAAGCCAACTGGGAGCTGGTTAATGAATTAAGTCCAAATAAACATCCAAGTGAATGAAGATTTTAGATATACGAAAATTCACATATTTGCACTGCGGTGGAAAGATGAAATTAAGAGATCCACGCAGCTAGGAACAGTACTGAAACGAGTAGTTATAAATAGGACCTGAAAAAATTCAGCCTGATAAACTTGTGATGTTTATGACATCAAAGTGAAAAATCCCTGTGGGATATGTTACTCTAACTGTGGTTGCGCTCCTCCCTTTTCAAATAACAATTGTGTTTTTTTGTTTTCTTTCCTTACTGGTCTAAAAACATATTTAACCCTGTTACATAGTCGTTAATTGATAGATTTGTAGACTTGCTATAAAAATAAAGCTTTCGAAGCTGACCCTTACGAAATGTCAAAGTTGGACTGAGACCTCAAGATACATGCGCCATCTATTTTTAAAAGGTTTTCATTTTCTTTTCCTTTGTTATTTTTATTTTGGATTTTAGGTCACAAAAGAATGCAAAGTGTCAAAGGGTGTTACGGTCAATATTAGTATTATGCGTTGTATGACAGTTTAAAATTTGCTTAATTGCACGCCATTACCAAAGAAAAAATGCTAATTTCCCTGAAGCAGGTGCTAACGATACTAGATGGATGTTTTCAAATAAAAGTTCAACAGCTGCAAACTGCCGTCTGGCCATATGCCTGACAGTCGAACGACTTTAAATTTGACAGTATTTTCACATCTAAGTCAAATAAACACAATCTCCTTTGATCTGGCTTATACGTTGTTCAGCCACCTTACACGGTCTTCTCACGTGCACCTCATTTTGTAGACATGATTCCCCTCACATAAAACCTTCTTTTGTTTTCCTTGAAGTCTTGAGCTATTATGTAACAATTTTGCTCCAGCCTGGTCAATGTCAAGTGTGGAGGGTGCCAGTTATTTAACTATTGTATTTTTTTTAGTTTTTAATTTTTTCACACCCTCCCCTGTGTATATTTCCATTCACGCGCTTATATTATTTACATTCGTTAAAGGCTATAGTATAATAGCCGAAAGCTCATATTTTAAAACCTTTTTAACCAGAGAACGTTTTTTTTTTTTTTACCTTTTTCACAATGTGCACATTGTTTAAATTTAGGTTTTGTCGAGCGTTTTTACAACAAGCCTTTGCTTCGGGAGACTAGGCGTCCACTCTCATGTTTTAGACATTAAATATAGCTATCCTTATCGATATTTTGACGGAGTTTGCACCGAAAAATTGATTCAAACTAGTTAAGAGTAGCAGGTGTTGTATATTTTAATTTTATGGAGCAAGGAATCTATTACGAAAAAGAAAAAGGTTTTTTACTTGCTATAAAAATAAAGCTTTCGAAGTTGACCCTTACGAAATGTCAAAGTTGGACTGAGACCTCAAGATACATGCGCCATCTATTTTTAAAAGGTTTTCATTTTCTTTTCCTTTGTTATTTTTATTTTGGATTTTAGGTCACAAAAGAATGCAAAGTGTCACAGAGTGTTACGGTCAATATTAGTATTATGCGTTGTATGACAGTTTAAAATTGCTTAATTGCACGCCATTACCAAAGAAAAAATGCTAATTTCCCTGAAGCAGGTGCTAACGATACTAGATGGATGTTTTCAAATAAAAGTTCAACAACTGCAAACTGCCGTCTGGCCATATGCCTGACAGTCGAACGATTTTAAATTTGACAGTATTTTCACATCTAAGTCAAATAAACACAATCTCCTTTGATCTGGCTTATACGTTGTTCAGCCACCTTACATGGTCTTCTCACGTGCACCTCCTTTTGTATACATGATTCCCCTCACATGAAACCTTCTTTTGTTTTCCTTGAAGTCTTGAGCTTAAAAATTACTTAATCGCACGCCATTACGGTAAGGGTCTTACCGTCAATATTATTATTATGCGTTGTATAACTGTTTAAAGTTGCATGATTGCACGACTTTATCAAAGAAAAAGAATGCTAATTCCCCTGTAGCTAGTTAGTTCGAATTCTCCGTGGCGCGAACAGTTACTGGTAATACTAAATGGATGTTTTCTCGTTCTGGTTCATTTTGGCATCATATTCGGTGAAGGCATTTGCTCAGCAATGTCAGTTGACGCAACGATCTGAACATGGCTTAGTTCTCCTTGATCACGTTTTCAAATCATTCACTGTGGATCGGTTGGTTTCGTGTTATATTGCCTGCAATTCACAGCCTGCGTGCCAAAGCCTTAACTTCAGGCTGAATGACAAAACTTGCCAGTTTAACAAAGAAACTAAGACTTCCTGCCCAGCCAGTCTGAAGCAGAATGAAGGGTTTATCTATGCTGATAACCCAGATCGAGGTGAGAATATCTTAAGAACAAATTTTTTTCCTGGTTATTTCGACAATCGAAGAAATTGGAAGACGTAGCGTCAAGGGAATTGGTTACGTAAATAGTCCACTTACTTACAAGGTCTCAAGAAATGCAAAAAGTCTACGTTATTCCGTCAAAGAGTATTAAAAAGAAACTAAGATTTCCTGCCCAGCCAGTCTGAAACAAAATGCAGGGTTTATTTTTACTGATAACCCAAATCGAGGTGAGAATATCTTTAAAACACTTTGGTTTTTTTTTATCGGTGCGTGTTTATTAAAAAGTATATGGTTACATTTTTTTCATGGATCTGCCATAGTGTTATCAAGGAAACTTTCGTTGACCAGCAAACTTTTATTCCTTGTTACTCGAACAAATGAAGAAATTGGAAGATATAATTTCAGGGGAATTGGTTACGTAACGAGTCCACTTCTAAGTTCTCAAGATTACGTAATTAGTCTGTGTCATTCCGTCAAAAATTAGACTTCCACCGTTATAGTTGCTAAAATCTAACTTTCATTCGTGAAATAGACCCATTTTTAAGAGACAAACGGCATAACAACTGCCCTATTAAAAACACCCTTTAGTTATGGCATTATTGAAACTTGTCTTTAACTGCAAATTATGATGTAGATCAATAGGTTGTAACAAGTGCTTTCATTTATATAAATGTTAATTGTGTTGTTTACAATTGTATGATATTTTGATTACTTATGCAAAGTGTGATGATTTGTTTGCATATTTTTGGTTGCAGCTCTTCTCGGGTCAGTTCCCTTCAAAGCTGCAAAGTCCTGTCAACATGTCATTCAGAGTGGAGATTCTACTGGGAATGGAGAATACTGGGTCGACCCACAAGGCACTGGGAACTCCTTCAAGGCTTTTTGTGACATGACAACTGATGGAGGTACCTCAGTCTTTTTTTTGTTTTTTGTTTTCAAATATTGTGTTTTTTTCTTTATGGTTTATATAACCAGGCTTTTTTTTATCGATAGGAGGCTGGATGATGGTGTTGAACGTTATTTCGCCAAGCCCCCAATCTTCAAGGTGGAATGGCACAGCTGAACAAACGTTTCAAGGTATGCGTAACTACGGAAACGGCAAAATGGCTATAACCAAAAGCGCCATGAAACAACTAAAAGCGTACATTAACTTTACCCAACTAAGATTTCACTGCAGCAAAGAAAAAGGAACAACATTCCACGTCAGAACAACTCTGAACAACAAAGGTACAGAAGTGGTGCGATTTTTCAGCGGTGAAAGAGATGAGATGCCAGACTCGTGCGACTCCTTCGTCCGTATGGATGGTGATAACTCAAGACTGGCTCAGAATTGTGCGATATGGGGAAATGATGGAAAGTGGGGACATGTCAAGCATAGTGTTGGAGAGAATTGTCTGTACAACTACGCAGCATATGTGCCCAGCCGGTATCACTGGATAATTTCTATTGGTGGCCATTGGAAATGCGATGATCGTACTAACATCCTGTCTACTGGAGACTTTTGGAAAGTTTATATCCGTTGAAATACACGTTCTTGCAATAACTTTGTATTAGGACAAACCATAAGGGAAAAAGCGAAAAAGTCAAATGGAAGTTCAAATACATATAAACTACTCTCTGGCCACATGCCTGACAGTCGAATGGCTTTTAATTTGATAGTTTTTTGACCTTGTAAATCAACTGAAAACACAGTCTCCTTGGATCTGGCTTATACGTGGCTCAACCACCTAATATGGTCTTGTCACGTGCACATCCTTTGTATACATGATTCCCCTCACATTGAACCTACTTTCGTTTTCTGTAAAGTCTTGAACTGTTATGTAATAATTTCCCTCTACCAATGTCAATGTCAAGTGTTTAGGGTGCCAGTTATTTAAGTGTACATAAAATCTGACATTTCAACACTTAATTTGTAAGTTAGTATAAGTATGGATCTTATTCTTAGTGTGATTTTTATTACTATATATCGCACAGGTGAATAGAGCTTTTTGCGCGCCTTCATGTGGTGGTTCAGAAGTGATTAGCAAGACCTATAACCTCAGAATTGCCGAAGAGACAAAGTCGCGCGTGAACAATTTCATTTCTGACCATTATTTGGTATATTGACAGGAATAAACTTATCTTTTTGGTGTCTGTGTAGTATACACAAAACAGATATTCACCTTTGTTTGGTAAAAGTTGTATTCTTTACCTCCACTTTGATAAATAAATGTTAATTATAGCTTATATTTCCTTCATCGTTTATTAATATACATATTGTTTAAAAAAGTTTTGTCGAGTGTTTTTAAAACAAGCCTTTGGCTTGAGAGACTAGGCGTTCACTCCCATGTTTTAGACATTAAATAAAGTTATCCTTATCCATATTTTCACAGAGTTGATATTAAAAAATTTATTTAAACTGGTTGAGAGTAGCAGGTGTGTAATATTTTAATTTTATGGAAAGAGGAAAGTATATAAAAGAAAGAAAAAAAACTCTATTGTCGATATGCCCTACAAGCAAATAAGATATTAGTCGGGAGCCTAATTATCTTGTGATGTTTATGACATCAAAGTGAAAAATCCCCGTGGGATATGTTACTCTGACTGTGGTTGCGTTCCTCCCTTTTGAAATAAATCATATTTAACCCTGTTACATAGTCGTTAATTGATAGATTTGTAGACTTGCTATAAAAATAAAGCTTTCGAAGCTGACCCTTACGAAATGTCAAAGTTGGACTGAGACCTCAAGATGTATGCGCCATCTATTTTTAAAAGGTTTTCATTTTCTTTTCCTTTGTTATTTTTATTTTGGATTTTAGGTCACAAAAGTGTCAAAGGGTGTTACGATCAATATTAGTATTATGCATTGTATGACAGTTTAAAATTGCTTAATTGCACGCCATTACCAAAGAAAAAATGCTAATTTCCCTGAAGCCAGTTGGTTTTGAGATCTTTGGGGCACGAACACGGTCACGACTGCAGGTGCTGACGATACTAGATGGATGTTTTCAAATAAAAGTTCAACAGCATATAAACTGCCTTATGGCCATATGCCTTACAGTCGAACGACTTTAAATTTGACAGTAGTTTCACATCTAAGTCAAATAAAGACAATCTCCTTTGAGCTGGCTTATACGTGGTTCAGCCACCTTACATGGTCTTCTCACGTGCACCTCCTTTGTATACATGATTCCCCTCACATGAAACCTTCTTTTGTTTTCCTTGAAGTCTTGTGCTATTATGTAACAATTTCGCTCCAGCCTGGTTAATGTCAAGTGTGGAGGGTGCCAGTTATTTAATTGTACATAATCTGAAATTTTTATTCTTAATTTGTAAATTATCATAAGTATGGATAGTGTTATTTTCATTACTATATACCGCACAGGTGAATAGCGCTTGTCACGCACCCTTACGTTCTGGCTCAGAATTGATTAGCAAAAGTTGCTCTCTCCGAGCAGCCGAACAGACAATATCGGGCGTCAACAATTTAATTTCTGACTATTTTTTTGTATATTGATAAGAATAAACTACTCTTTCTGGTTTCTGTGTAGTATATACAAACATGAATTCATATTAGTGTCAGTGAAAGTAGTAGATATTTACATGTATCTCCACTTCGGCGAATAATTGTTAATTATAGCTTACATGTTCTCTATTGTTAATCAATGTGCGCACTGTTTAAATTTAGGTTTTGTCGAGCGTTTTTACAACAAGCCTTTGGCTCGGGAGACTAAGCGTCTACTCTCATGTTTTGAGACATTAAATAAAGCTATCGTCATCGATATTTTGACAGAGTTTGCACCGAAAAATTGATTCATACTAGTTGAGAGTAACAGGTGTTTTATATTTTAATTTTATGAAGCAAGGAATCTATTACGAAAAAGAAAAAGAAACTCAATTGTCGATATGCCGTGTACAAGCAAATACGGTCCCAGTCGAGAAGCTTATGACCTGGTGATGTTTGTCACATCAAAATGAAAAATCCCTGTGGGAGATGTTACTCTAACTGAGGTCACGTGCCTCCCTTTCGAAATAGCAATTGTATATTTTCGCTCATTTTTTTTTTCTGGTTTACAATCATATTTAAACCTGCTAGCTATCCGTTACATTATATATTTATAGACTTGCTACAAAAGTAAGGTTTGTGTCAAAGATGACCTGAGACCTCAAGATGCATACGCTTTCTATTCTTAAAAGGTTTTCATTTTTTTCTCCTTGTTTTTTTTCTTTTTTTTTCTTTTTTTGCATTTTGGATTTCAAGTCACAAAACAATGTAAAGTTTCAAAGGGTCTTACGGTCAATATTAGTACTATGTGTTATTGAATGTTTAAATTTGCACGATTGCACGACATTATCCGAGGAAAATGTGTTAATTTTTTTATTTAAAAATTCTTGTCAACTTATCATTCAGAGTGGTTAGGTATTTATATATATATATATATATATATAGACATAGATATCGAGTGCCTCCCTGAAGGTGTATTGTGTATTTTTGCTTGCGTTTTTTCTGGGTTGAAAACATTTATAAACCTGCTAGACAATCGTTAGATAATAGTTCATGGATTTGCTAAAATTTATTAAAACTTGTTGAGGGTAACAGGTGCTTTATTTTTTATTTTATGGAAAGAGGAAGGTAATAGAAAAATGAAAAAACCCTAAATGTCGATATGCCCAGTTCTAGCAAATGAAGTCCTACTCGAGAACCTTATGATCTGGTGATGGCTATAACATCAAAGTAAAACTCCCTGTGGATTATGTTACTCTAACTGAGGTCACGTGCCTCCCTTTCCAAACAACATTTGTGTATTTTTGCTCCCGTTTTCTCTGGGCTGCTACAAAAGGACGGTTTTTGAAGCTGACCCTTACGAACTGTCAAAGTTGACCTGAGACCTCAATAAAACATACGCTATCTATTCTTTTAAAAGGTTTTGATTTTCTTTCCTCTTGGTTATTTTTTTTTCTATTTTGGTTTTCAGGTCACAAAAGAATGCAAAGTGTCAAAGGGTCTTACCGTCAATATTAGTACCATGCGTTGTATAACTGTTTAAAATTGCATGATTGCACGACATTGTCAAAGAAAATGAATACTAATTCCCCCATAGCTAGTTGGTTTGAGATCTCTGTGGCACAAACAGTTACTGGCGATACTAGATGGATGCTTTCTCGTTCTGGTTCATTTTGGCATCGTATTCGGTGAAGGTATTTGCTCAGCAATGTAAGTTGACGCAACGATCTGAACATGGCTTAGTTCTCCTTGATCACGTTTTCAAATCATTCACTGTGGATCGGTTGGTTTCGTGTTATATTGCCTGCAATTCACAGCCTGCGTGCCAAAGCCTTAACTTCAGGCTGAGTGACAAAACTTGCCAGTTTAACAAAGAAACTAAGACTTCCTGCCCAGCCAGTCTGAAGCAGAATGAAGGGTTTATCTATGCTGATAACCCAGATCGAGGTGAGAATATCTTAAGAACAAATTTTTTTCCTGGTTATTTCGACAACCGAAGAAATTGGAAGACGTAGCGTCAAGGGAATTGGTTACGTAATGAGTCCAATTAGTTACAAGGTCTCAAGAAATGCAAAAAGTCTACGTCATTCCGTCAAAGAGTATTAAAAAGAAACTAAGATTTCCTGCCCAGCCAGTCTAAAACAAAATGCAGGGTTTATCTTTGCTGATAACCCAAATCGAGGTGAGAATATCCTTAAAACACTTTGGTTTTTTTCATCGGTCCGTGTTTATCAAAAAGTATATGGTTACATTTTTTTCATGGATCTACCATAGTGTTATGACACTAGACCAGCAAACTTTTATTCCTTGTTACTCGAACAAATGAAGAAATTGGAAGATATAATTTCAGGGAAATTGGTTACGTAACGAGTCCACTTAGTTCTAAGTTCTCAAGATTACGTAATTAGTCTGTGTCATTCCGTCAAAAAGTAGACTTCCACCGTTATAGTTGCTAAAATCTAGCTTTCATTCGTGAAATAGACCCATTTTTAAGAGCCAAACGGCATAACAACTGCCCTATTAAAAACGCCCTTTAGTTATGGTATTATTAAAACTTATCTTTAACTGCAAACTATGATGTAGATCAAGAGGTTGTAACAAGTATTTTCATTTATATAAATGTTAATTGTGTTGTTTACAATTGTATGATATGTTGATTACTCATGCAAAGTATGATGATTTGTTTGCATATTTTTGGTTGCAGCTCTTCTCGGGTCAGTTCCCTTCAGAGCTGCAAAGTCCTGTCAACATATCATTCAGAGTGGAGATTCTACTGGGAATGGAGAATACTGGGTCGACCCACAAGGCACTGGGAACTCCTTCAAGGCTTTTTGTGACATGACAACTGATGGAGGTACCTCAGTCTTTTTTTTGTTTTTTGTTTTCAAATGTTGGGTTTTTTTCTTTGTGGTTTATATAACCAGGCTTTTTTTTATCGATAGGAGGCTGGATGATGGTGTTGAACGTTATTTTGCCAAGCCCCCAATCTTCAAGGTGGAATGGCACAGCTGAACAAACGTTTCAAGGTATGCGTAACTACGGAAACGGCAAAATGGCTATAACCAAAAGCGCCATGAAACAACTAAGAGCGTACATTAACTTTACCCAAATAAGATTTCACTGCGGCAAAAAAAAAGGAACAACATTCCACGTCAGAACGACTCTGAACATAAAAGGTGCAGAAGTGGTGCGATTTTTCAGCGGTGAAAGAGATAAGATGCCAGACTCGTGCGACTCCTTCGTCCGTATGGATGGTGATAACTCAAGACTAGCTCAGAATTGTTCGATATGGGCATATCATGGTAAGTGGGGACATGTCAAGCATAGTGTTGGAGAGAATCGTCTGTACAACCACGCAGCATTTGTGAGCAGCCGGTATCACTGGGTAATTCCTACAAGTGGCCGCTGGAAGTGTGATGATAATACTGGCAACAACCTGTCTACTGGAGACTTTTGGAAAGTTTATGTCCGTTGAAATACAGCTTCTTGGAATAACTTTGTATTAGGACAAAGCATAAGCGAAAAAGAGAAAAAGTCAAATGAAAATTCAAATGTATATTAACTTCTCTCTGGCCACAAGCCTGACAGTCGAATGATTTAAAATTTGACCTTGTAAGTCAACCAAAAACACAATCTTGTTGGATCTGGCTCATACGTGGCTCAGCCACCTTATACGGTCTTGTCACGTGCACCTCCTTTGTATAGATGATTCCCCTCACATGGAACCTACATTCGTTTTCTGTAAAGTCTTGAAGTATTATGTAACAATTTCGCTCTAGCCTGGTCAATGTCTAATGCTTAGGGTGCCAGTTATTTAAGTGTACATAAAATCTGACATTTTAACTCTTAATTTGTAAGTTAGTATAAGTATGGATATTAGTCTTAGTGTGATTTTTATTACTATATACCGCACAGGTGAATAGTGGTTTTTGCGCGCCTTCATGTGGTGGTTCAGAAGTGATTAGCAAGACCTATAACCTCAGAATTGCCGAAGAGACAAAGTCGCGCGTGAACAATTTCATTTCTGACCATTATTTGGTATATTGACAGGAATAAACTTATCTTTTTGGTGTCTGTGTAGTATACACAAAACAGATATTCACCTTTGTTTAGTGAAAGTGGTATTATTTACCTCCACTTTGGTAAATAAATGTTAATTATAGCTTATATATTCTTCATCGTTTATTAATATACATATTGTTTAAAAACGTTTTGTCGAGTGTTTTTGAAAGAAGCCTTTGGCTTGGGAGACTAGGCGTGCACTCCCATGTTTTAGACATTTAACAAATTTATCCTTATTCATATTTTCACAGAGTTTACATTAAAAAATGTATTTAAACTGGTTGAGAGTAGCAGGTGTGTAATATTTCAATTTTATGGAAAGAGGAAAGTATATAAAAGAAAGAAAAAAACTCTATTGTCGATATGCCCCACAAGCAAATAAGATACTAGTCGGGAGCCTAATTATCTTGTGATGTTTATGACATCAAAGTGAAAAATCCCTGTGGGATATGTTACTCTAACTGTGGTTGCGTTCCTCCCTTTTGAAATAAATCATATTTAACCCTGTTACATAGTCGTTAATTGATAGATTTGTAGACTTGCTATAAAAATAAAGCTTTCGAAGTTGACCCTTACGAAATGTCAAAGTTGGACTGAGACCTCAAGATGTATGCGCCATCTATTTTTAAAAGGTTTTCATTTTCTTTTCCTTTGTTATTTTTTATTTTGGATTTTAGGTCATAAAAGAATGCAAAGTGTCAAAGGGTGTTACGGTCAATATTAGTATTATGCGTTGTATGACAGTTTAAAATTGCTTAATTGCACGCCATTACGGTAAGGGTCTTACCGTCAATATTAGTATTATGCGTTGTATAACTGTCTAAAAATTGCATGATTGCACGACATTATCAAAGAAAAAGAATGCTAATTCCCCTGTAGGTAGTTAGTTCGAATTCTCCGTGGCGCGAACAGTTACTGGTAATACTAGATGGATGTTTTCTCGTTCTGGTTCATTTTGGCATCATATTCGGTGAAGGCATTTGCTCAGCAATGTAAGTTGACGCAACGATCTGAACATGGCTTGGTTCTCCTTAATCACGTTTTCAAATCATTCACTGTGGATCGGTTGGTTTCGTGTTATATTGCCTGCAATTCACAGCCTGCGTGCCAAAGCCTTAACTTCAGGCTGAGTGACAAAACTTGCCAGTTTAACAAAGAAACTAAGACTTCCTGCCCAGCCAGTCTGAAGCAGAATGAAGGGTTTATCTATGCTGATAACCCAGATCGAGGTGAGAATACCTTAAGAACAAATTTTTTTCCTGGTTATTTCGACAACCGGAGAAATTGGAAGACATAACGTCAAGGGAATTGGTTACGTAATGAGTCCACTTAGTTACAAGGTCTAAAGAAATGCAAAAAGTCTACGACATTTCGTCAAAGAGTATTAAAAAGAGACTAAGATTTCCTGCCCAGCCAGTCTGAAACAAAATGCAGGGTTTATTTTTGCTGATAACCCAAATCGAGGTGAGAATATCCTTAAAACACTTTGGTTTCTTTATCGGTCCGTGTTTATTAAAAGGTATATGGTTACATTTTTTTCATGGATCTGCAATAGTGTTATCAAGGAAACTTTTGTTGACCAGCAAACTTTTATTCCTTGTTACTCGAACAAATGAAGAAATTGGAAGACATAATTTCAGGGGAATAGGTTACGTAACGAGTCCACTTAGTTCTAAGTTCTCAAGCATACGTAATTAGTCTGTGTCATTCCGTCAAAAATTAGACTTCCACCGTTATAGTTGCTAAAATCTAACTTTCATTCGTGAAATAGACCCATTTTTAAGCGACAAACGGTATAAAAACTGCCCTATTAAAAAACACCCTTTAGTTATGGTATTATTGAAACTTGTCTTTAACTGCAAATTATGATGTAGATCAAGAGGTTGTAACAAGTATTTTCATTTATATAAATGTTAATTGTGTTGTTTACAATTGTATGATATGTTGATTACTTATGCAAAGTATGATGATTTGTTTGCATATTTTTGGTTGCAGCTCTTCTCGGGTCAGTTCCCTTCAGAGCTGCAAAGTCCTGTCAACATATCATTCAGAGTGGAGATTCTACTGGGAGTGGAGAATACTGGGTCGACCCACAAGGCACTGAGAACTCCTTCAAGTCTTTTTGTGACATGACAACTGATGGAGGTACCTCAGTCTTTTTTTTGCTTTTTGTTTTCAAATGTTGGGTTTTTTTCTTTGTGGTTTATATAACCAGGCCTTTTTTTTTTATCGATAGGAGGCAGGATGATGGTGTTGAAGGTTATTTCGCCAGGCTCCCAATCTTCAAGGTGGAATGGCACAGCTGAACAAACGTTTCAAGGTATGCGTAACTACGGAAACGGCAAAATGGCTATAACCAAAAGCGCCATGAAACAACTAAGAGCGTACATAAACTTTACCCAAATAAGATTTCAATGCGGCAAAAAAAAAGGAACAACATTCCACGTCAGAACGACTCTGAACATAAAAGGTGCAGAAGTGGTGCGATTTTTCAGCGGTGAAAGAGATGAGATGTCAGACTCGTGCGACTCCTTCGTCCGTATGGATGGTGATAACTCAAGACTGGCTCAGAATTGTGCGATATGGGCAAATGATGGTAAGTGGGGACATGTCAAGCATAGTGTTAGAGAGAATTGTCTGTACAACCACGCAGCATTTGTGGGCGGCAAGTATCACTGGATAATTTCTATTGGTGGCCGCTGGAATTGCGATGATCGTACTAACAGCCTGTCTACTGGAGACTTTTGGAAAGTTTATATCCGTTGAAATACACGTTCTTGCAATAACTTTGTATTAGGATAAACCATAAGGGAAAAAGCGAAAAAGTCAAATGGAAGTTCAAATACATATAAACTATTCTCTGGCCACATGCCTGACAGTCGAATGACTTTTAATTTGATAGTTTTTTGACCTTGTAAATCAACTAAAAACACAGTCTCCTTGGATCTGGCTTATACGTGGCTCAACCACCTAATATGGTCTTGTCACGTGCACATCCTTTGTATACATGATTCCCCTCACATTGAACCTACTTTCGTTTTCTGTAAAGTCTTGAACTGTTATGTAATAATTTCCCTCTACCAATGTCAATGTCAAATGTTTAGGGTTCCAGTTATTTAAGTGTACATAAAATCTGACATTTCAACTCTTAATTTGTAAGTTAGTATAAGTATGGATCTTATTCTTAGAGTGATTTTTATTACTATATATCGCACAGGTGAATAGAGCTTTTTGCGCGCCTTCATGTGGTGGTTCAGAAGTGATTAGCAAGACCTATAACCTCAGAATTGCCGAAGAGACAAAGTCGCGCGTGAACAATTTCATTTCTGACCATTATTTGGTATATTGACAGGAATAAACTTATCTTTTTGGTGTCTGTGTAGTATACACAAAACAGATATTCACCTTTGTTTAGTGAAAGTGGTATTATTTACCTCCACTTTGGTAAATAAATGTTAATTATAGCTTATACATTCTTCATCGTTTATTAATATACATATTGTTTAAAAAAGTTTTGTCGGGTGTTTTTAAAACAAGCCTTTGGCTTGGGAGACTAGGCGTGCACTCCCATGTTTTAGACATTAAATAAATTTATCCTTATCCATATTTTCACAGAGTTTGTATTAAAAAATGTATTTAAACTGGTTGAGAGTAGCAGGTGTGTAATATTTCAATTTTATGGAAAGAGGAATGTAAGTATATAAAAGAAAGAAAAAAACTCTATTGTCGATATGTCCTACAAGCAAATAAGATATTAGTCGGGAGCCTAATTATCTTGTGATGTTTACGACATCAAAGTGAAAAATCCCTGTGGGATATGTTACTCTAACTGTGGTTGCGTTCCTCCCTTTTGAAATAAATCATATTTAACCCTGTTACATAGTCGTTAATTGATAGATTTGTAGACTTGCTATAAAAATAAAGCTTTCGAGGCTGACCCTTACGAAATGTCAAAGTTGGACTGAGACCTCAAGATGTATGCGCCATCTATTTTTAAAAGGTTTTCATTTTCTTTTCCTTTGTTATTTTTATTTTGGATTTTAGGTCACAAAAGTGTCAAAGGGTGTTACGATCAATATTAGTATTATGCATTGTATGACAGTTTAAAATTGCTTAATTGCACGCCATTACCAAAGAAAAAATGCTAATTTCCCTGAAGCCAGTTGGTTTTGAGATCTTTGGGGCACGAACACGGTCACGACTGCAGGTGCTGACGATACTAGATGGATGTTTTCAAATAAAAGTTCAACAGCATATAAACTGCCTTATGGCCATATGCCTTACAGTCGAACGACTTTAAATTTGACAGTAGTTTCACATCTAAGTCAAATAAAGACAATCTCCTTTGAGCTGGCTTATACGTGGTTCAGCCACCTAACATGGTCTTGTCACGTGCACATCCTTTGTATACATGATTCCCCTCACATGAAACCTTCTTTTGTTTTCCTTGAAGTCTTGTGCTATTATGTAACAATTTCGCTCCAGCCTGGTTAATGTCAAGTGTGGAGGGTGCCAGTTATTTAATTGTACATAATCTGAAATTTTTATTCTTAATTTGTAAATTATCATAAGTATGGATAGTGTTATTTTCATTACTATATACCGCACAGGTGAATAGCGCTTGTCACGTACCCTTACGTTCTGGCTCAGAATTGATTAGCAAAAGTTGCTCTCTCCGAGCAGCCGAACAGACAATATCGGGCGTCAACAATTTAATTTCTGACTATTTTTTTGTATATTGATAAGAATAAACTACTCTTTCTGGTTTCTGTGTAGTATATACAAACATGAATTCACCTTAGTGTCAGTGAAAGTAGTAGATATTTACATGTATCTCCACTTCGGCGAATAATTGTTAATTATAGCTTACATGTTCTCTATTGTTAATCAATGTGCGCACTGTTTAAATTTAGGTTTTGTCGAGCGTTTTTACAACAAGCCTTTGGCTCGGGAGACTAAGCGTCTACTCTCATGTTTTGAGACATTAAATAAAGCTATCCTTATCGATAGTTTGACGGAGTTTGCACCGAAAAATTGATTCATACTAGTTGAGAGTAACAGGTGTTTTATATTTTAATTTTATGAAGCAAGGAATCTATTACGAAAAAGAAAAAGAAACTCAATTGTCGATATGCCGTGTACAAGCAAATACGGTCCCAGTCGAGAAGCTTATGACTTGGTGATGTTTGTCACATCAAAATGAAAAATCCCTGTGGGAGATGTTACTCTAACTGAGGTCACGTGCCTCCCTTTCGAAATAGCAATTGTGTATTTTCGCTCGTTTTTTTTTTCTGGTTTACAATCATATTTAAACCTGCTAGCTATCCGTTACATTATATATTTATAGACTTGCTACAAAAGTAAGGTTTGTGTCAGAGATGACCTGAGACCTCAAGATGCATACGCTTTCTATTCTTAAAAGGTTTTCATTTTTTTTTCTCCTAGTTTTTTTTCTTTTTTTTTTCTTTTTTTGTATTCTGGATTTCAAGTCACAAAACAATGAAAAGTTTCAAAGGGTCTTACGGTCAATATTAGTACTATGTGTTATATGAATGTTTAAATTTGCATGATTGCACGACATTATCCGAGGAAAATGTGTTAATTTTTTTATTTAAAAATTCTTGTCAACTTATCATTCAGAGTGGTTAGGTATTTATATATATATATATATATATATATATATATATATATATATATATATATATAGATATATATATAGACATAGATATCGCGTGCCTCCCTGGAGGTGTATTGTGTATTTTTACTCGCGTTTTTTCTGGGTTGAAAACATTTATAAACCTGCTAGGCAATCGTTAGATAATAGTTCATGGATTTGCTAAAATTTATTAAAACTTGTTGAGGGTAACAGGTGCTTTATTTTTGATTTTATGGAAAGAGGAAGGTAATAGAAAAATGAAAAAACCCTAAATGTCGATATGCCCAGTTCTAGCAAATGAGGTCCTACTCGAGAACCTTATGATCTGGTGATGGCTTTAACATCAAAGTAAAACTCCCTGTGGGTTATGTTACTCTAACTGAGGTCACGTGCCTCCCTTTCCAAACAACATTTGTGTATTTTTGCTCCCGTTTTCTCTAGGCTGCTAATAAAGTAAGGTTTTTGAAGCTGACCCTTACGAACTGTCAAAGTTGACCTGAGACCTCAATAAAACATACGCTATCTATTCTTTTTAAAGGTTTTGATTTTCTTTCCTCTTGGTTATTTTTTTTTCTATTTTGGTTTTCAGGTCACAAAAGAATGCAAAGTGTCAAAGGGTCTTACCGTCAATATTAGTACCATGCGTTGTATAACTGTTTAAAATTGCATGATTGCACGACATTGTCAAAGAAAAAAAATACTAACTCCCCCATAGCTAGTTGGTTTGAGATCTCTGTGGCAAAAACAGTTACTGGCGAAACCAGATGGATGTTTTCTCGTTCTGGTTCATTTTGGCATCATATTCGGTGAAGGCATTTGCTCAGCAATGTAAGTTGACGCAACGATCTGAACATGGCTTGGTACTCCTTGATCACGTTTTCAAATCATTCACTGTGGATCGGTTGGTTTCGTGTTATATTGCCTGCAATTCACAGCCTGCGTGCCAAAGCCTTAACTTCAGGCTGAGTGACAAAACTTGCCAGTTTAACAAAGGAACTAAGACTTCCTGCCCAGCCAGTCTGAAGCAGAATGAAGGGTTTATCTATGCTGATAACCCAGATCGAGGTGAGAATATCTTATGAACAAATTTTTTTCCTGGTTATTTCGACAACCGAAGAAATTGGAAGACATGACGTCAAGGGAATTGGTTACGTAATGAGTCCACTTAGTTACAAGGTCTCTAGAAACGCAAAAAAACTACGTCATTTCGTCAAAGAGTATTAAAAAGTAACTAAGATTTCCTGCCCAGCCAGTCTGAAACAAAATGCAGGGTTCATCTTTGCTGATAACCTAAATCGAGGTGAGAATATCCTCAAAACACTTTGGTTTTTTATCGGTGCGTGTTTATTAAAAAGTATATGGTTACATTTTTTTCATGGATCTGCCATAGTGTTATCAAGGAAACTTTTGTTGGCCAGCAAACTTTTATTCCTTGTTACTCGAACAAATGAAGAAATTGGAAGATATAATTTCAGGGAAATTTGTTACGTGACGAGTCCACTTCTAAGTTCTCAAGATTACGTAATTAGTCTGTGTCATTCCGTCAAAAATTAGACTTCTCCCGTTATAGTTGCTAAAATCTAACTTTCATTCGTGAAATAGACCCATTTTTAAGAGCCAAACGGCATAACAACTGCCCTATTAAAAACGCCCTTTAGTTATGGTATTATTGAAACTTGTCTTTAACTGCAAACTATGATGTAGATCAAGAGGTTGTAACAAGTATTTTCACTTATATAAATGTTAATTGTGTTGTTTACAATTGTATGATATGTTGATTACTCATGCAAAGTATGATGATTTGTTTGCATATTTTTGGTTGCAGCTCTTCTCGGGTCAGTTCCCTTCAGAGCTGCAAAGTCCTGTCAACATATCATTCAGAGTGGAGATTCTACTGGGAATGGAGAATACTGGGTCGACCCACAAGGCACTGGGAACTCCTTCAAGGCTTTTTGTGACATGACAACTGATGGAGGTACCTCAGTCTTTTTTTTGCTTTTTGTTTTCAAATGTTGGGTTTTTTTCTTTGTGGTTTATATAACCAGGCCTTTTTTTTTATCGATAGGAGGCTGGATGATGGTGTTGAACGTTATTTCGCCAAGCCCCCAATCTTCAAGGTGGAATGGCACAGCTGAACAAACGTTTCAAGGTATGCGTAACTACGGAAACGGCAAAATGGCTATAACCAAAAGCGCCATGAAACAACTAAGAGCGTATATAAACTTTACCCAAATAAGATTTCACTGCAGCAAAGAAAAAGGAACAACATTCCACGTCCGAACGACTCTGAACAACAAAGGTACAGAAGTGGTGCGATATTTCAGTGGTGAAAGAGATGAGATGCCAGACTCGTGTGACTCCTTCGTCCGTATGGATGGTGACAACTCAAGACTGGCTCAGAAATGTGCGACATGGGCACGTAATGGTAAGTGGGGACATGTCATTCATAATGTTGGAGAGAATCGTCTGTACAACTACGCAGCATTTGTGGCCCACAGTTATCATTGGGTAATTCCTACTGTTGGCCACTGGAAGTGCGATGACAATACTGGCGACAACCTGTCTACTGGAGACTTTTGGAAAGTTTATGTCCGTTGAAATACAGCTTCTTGGAATAACTTTGTATTAGGATAAAGCATAAGCGAAAAAGAGAAAAAGTCAAATGAAAATTCAAATGTATATTAACTACTCTCTGGCCACATGCCTGACAGTCGAATGATTTCAAATTTGACCTTGTAAGTCAACCAAAAACACAATCTCGTTAGATCTGGCTCATACGTGGCTCAGCCACCTTATACGGTCTTGTCACGTGCACCTCCTTTGTATACATGATTCCCCTCACATTGACCCTACATTCGTTTTCTGTAAAGTCTTGAAGTATTATGTAACAATTTCGCTCTAGCCTGGTCAATGTCTAGTGCTTAGGGTGCCAGTTATTTAACTGTACATAAAATCAGACATTTTAACTGTTTATTTGTAGGTTAGTATAAGTATGGATAGTAGTCTTAATGTGATTTTTTTACTATATACCGCACAGGTAAACAGTGCTTTTCGTGCGCCCTTGTATGCTGGTTCAGAAGCTCAGGTTATTTAAGGCCTGGGTCACCCTGTCTTTAACCCATATTTTCACATAATTGAGAATAACTTTTTCTAGCTATTTTGCGAGGGATTTTTCTCATACTTGGCAGAAATGTGTATCACTACCTGATTCGCTCCTGTGATTGAAGGGCTACTTTACGTTGAAGATTTCACCACTAACTGATTTTTGCGTACATGACCGTACATGGAATTTATTTGCACTGGTAGTAATATAGTCAAAATTTGTGTTCCATATGCGGCTAGTAAGCTTCGAAGTGCAATCTGTGGTGACACTTTTGAAATGTAAGTTGCGTAACGAACTTCTGGGTTTTTAAATAATTAGTCACCTGATCTATTTTTGCCGCGTTGCGCTAAGATAATTAAATATTCACAAAAAAAATGACAAACGGCTTGAGAAATGCAAATCACTCCGCCCCAGTGCGGAAATTAGGTCTAAATAATTAGTTCTAATTGAGCAACGACTATAATGGCTTAAGTGTTCAATGTTCAATAAAGAAGTGTCAGAAAATGGTGTTAGAGTCCATTTCTACTATCGACTAGCTTGAGCAATCCGCATTCAGTTCGTCTTGAGTGGCTACGAGACATAACTTGTGAATTGGTCTGTCATACTCTCCGTCTCTTGTCTTGATTCTCACTTTTCGGATAAGTCCGTCGTTTCCAGGATATGTGCCTACAATACGCGCCATTTTCCATTCACATCTTTTGTGTTTGGTGATTTCCAATACAAGATCACCGATCTGGATGTTATCTCGCACGCGAAACCACTTGTTCCTTGGTAACAAGTTTGGGGCGAAATACTTCATCCAGCTCCTCCAGAAATCAGCAACTCTGTTTTGGGCGCTCCTTAGTAATTGTCGCGGATTGGTTCTTTCCTCTGGTTCTGGCTGTGGTGGTGGATTGTAGTGGCCTAGAAGTAGGTCGTTTGGAGTGATCGGTGGGGCCTCCCAGATATCGTCGGAACTGGGGTACAGCGGTCGTCCGTTGACCATGTAGGTGATTTCTGACAGAATTGTTCTCCATTGTTCCTCGGAGTAGGCTTGGTTCTTGCAAGTGGCGTTAAATGCTTGTCTGACTGACTTAATTAGGGTTTCAACAACTCCGTTTTGGTGACTCGCATGTGGTGTATTCCATTCCCATCTGAGCTCGCAGCTAAATTTATCAGAGAGGACACTCTTAACCCCAGGAATATCCCAGTTCTGCGTGATTTCCTTTAGGTAGCCTTGGGCACCCACGAAATTTGTACCACGGTCTGACCAGCAAACATTAGGGTGTCCGCGTAGGCAGGCAAACCGTCGAAAGGCCATTAAGAATGCGTCTGAAGTTTTATCGGTGACCAGCTCAAGATGAATCGCACGTGATGTCATGCAAGCGAAGATGATCACTTGTGCCTCTTTCAGAGTTTTGCGGCCGAGCTTGATCTGTACTGGCCCAAACATGTCCATAGCAGTGTTTGAGAATGCCGGGAAGCCAGCTGCTACTCTTAGGTTTGGAATCTGTCCCATGAGCTGGTTGAGAGGCCTTTTCCGTAGTTTTCTGCATATGACACACTTTGAGGTGACGGTCTTAGCCATTCTGCGGAGTCCAATGATCCAGAATCTTTTTCTGGCCTCGTGGATTAAACTCTTATAGCCACAATGCCCACGTCGTTCGTGGAGGTCACGCAGAAGCAAGATCACAAAGGGGTGGTCTTTTGGCCAGATGATAGGTTTTCTCAACTCTTCCGGGAGACATCTGACATCTTCAAGTCGACCATGCGCACGAAAAAGGCTATCTTCATCCTTCTTTGCTACCAGTTTCTTATCCAAGCTGTCTTCGTTGACGTGAAATTGACTCCACTTCAGAAGATGGGTCTCGGCAGCCTGGTCTAACAACTTTTGCGCTTCCTCTTTTACGACCTCGAAGCAACCCTTTTTCATAAACCCCCTTTCAGCGGAGAGCATCCTCTTCAGAGCGATGTCGTAGTTGCTTCGTTTTGGAGGCCCTCCTTCTTTCCAGGGCATCTTCACTTGTATTCTCCCGTCGACCAAGGTAGTTGAAGCTGCGAGGGACTTCACGAACTTGCTCTCACGTAACACGTTTTCAGTGCAAGTACAGAGTTTCGTTGGTTTGACTCCAAGGAGGTCTTGGTGCAGAAGTTTCTTGATATCTTCCTCGACACTCACTGTCCCTACTTCTATTGACTGAATTTCAGATAGAGTGGAGCCGCTTGACTCGAACTGTCCCAGAACGTACCATCCAAAACAGTTTCTTTTCCCGATGGGCTCTCCAGGTTCTCCGGACACTGTGTGAATATCAATGAAGGCCTCTACGAAGTCTGTGCCAATAAGGAGATCTATGGCACCACCCGAGAGATGTATTTTATCGGAAACGTTTTTCAAATGGCTGTATTGTCTCACTGACTCCTTAGAAATTGTTTTGGCACTACTGCAAGGTCTAGTTACGGTATACACTTGAAGGGTCTTCGTAATATCTTCGTCAGAGGGCGAGGCAACCGTGATATCGATTATCTCAGAAGGTTCGCTTTTCTTCTTTCCACCGGCCAGATTCATAGTGAGACGTGTTGCTGCTCCATTTAAGCCAAGTCGACCAGCTGCACTTTTGGAGAGTAGGCTTGTGTTAGACCCGGAGTCCAACATGGAGAGAACTTCGACAAAGTTTCCATTTTTGTCCAAGACTTTAACTTTTTGCACAGGGCAAAGTCCAGTAACAGGTTTCAACTTGCTTTTCTGGTACACAGCATTCCCCTGGATGTTACCATTCGATGTAGGTGTGGGCCCTTGGAACTGACTTTGAAACGGTGGTGCTTTGGGATTCAAACTTGTGTTAGTTTCTCCAGTCTTCTCATTATGTAGGCACCGGTGATGGTTTTTTCTGCATTTGTCGCAGGTTGAGCCGTCTGGTTTCTTGCAATCGTTTGTGTGATGCGCTCTCAGACACTTGCGACATCGCCAATGTTGCTTTACAACCTCCCACCTTTGATTGACTGTTAGAATCTGAAACTTAGGACATGCAGCCAGGTGATGTTTGGTCTTACAGCCAAGAGGACATGTTTCATCGTCAGAATCCTCGCTGTTAGCGGCGTTATTTTCTGTCTTTTTGGGACTTTTGTCTCGGCGAATTTCGTTTCTTTCCACTGTGTTGGTGTTCGCTTTCCCTCGGGAACGAATACTCGCTTCTTGACGTAACCAGAGCCCAGTTGTTCAAAGGCCGATTAGCTCTAACCCAGGGTTAAATTTTAATCCAGCTTTCTTTATTTCTTTGTTCAAAAGTCTTTTGGGGAAAGTTTTCACTATTCTTTTTAGAACATCCAATGATCAAATTGCAAGCAAAAAGATTTGAACTGAATTTTCTCTTAAAGTTTTCAGACCTGAAATCAAATTTCACACTAACCCTTGGTTACCTTAACCCAGCTTTGAACAACCAGGGCCAGGTGATTAGATTGCTCACGGTTTCTTCTTTTCCTTCTCTTTTCATTTCTCTACCAAAATCTGAATTGTCACTTGGATCGAGTTTGGACAGAAGCTGGGACATGAGGAACGGCGCTTCAACTGACTCCAGCACAGGACACCCAATATTATCTTCCATGTCACTTACATAACAGGCTATTGTCGTAGCGAAATGCGTTAGGGACTTAGAATCTCGTTTGACTGCTTTAAGATTATTAATCTCGGTGTGCAGTTCGTCCATTAATTTTCGTCTGTCTGCGAACTCTGTATCCAAAATGATCCACGCGCTGTCAATGGTTTTACAAGTTTTTACTTGGTCGGTCCAGAACGATCCTTTTGGCATTGCATTTCGAAAACGTTGCAATTGTTCATCTTTATCCTGACCGTATTTCTTCATCCAATGGCTGAACTCCTTTTTCCACTTGGCATAGGTTCTGCGAGTTCCGTCCCATACTGGTACAGGTAATCGTTGTAAACTTGAGTTTGACGGTTTTGATCCGATGTTATCGGCCATTTTCTGCACCGCCGACGTCATGGACGACATTGATAATGTTAGCGCTTCCAGAGTTGTCGCATTGTTAGAATTTTCTGAGGAGTTTTGTTCCTTTTGATATGCAGCAAACTTTAAAGTGATTTGAAGGAAATCAGCTTTGGTTTTGTCTCCAGCTTTCTTTGTTGCTAACACGAGTTCGTCTTCTGGGCCAGTGCCTTCGTCGACCAGTCTATCCAGAATTGTTTCCTGCTGTTTCTTGACCAGCCTGTACTTGGTTTCTACTAAGCTGAATGCTGCTTCAAGTGTTTTTAGTTCCGGTTTTACGGAGAAAATTGTTTCGAATTCTTCCATTAATTCGTACAAGAGTTTGACGGCATTGTCCAGTTTTCCCGCGAGAGTTTTCACGTCTACCTTCGGCGGCATTGTGAGCGGAATTTAAATGCGAAGCTTGGCGGTAGTTAGTAACTCGGCGTAATCTTCTGCAACAAATTTTGACTGATTCGCTCCTGTGATTGAAGGGCTACTTTACGTTGAAGATTTCACCACTAACTGATTTTTGCGTACATGACCGTACATGGAATTTATTTGCACTGGTAGTAATATAGTCAAAATTTGTGTTCCATATGCGGCTAGTAAGCTTCGAAGTGCAATCTGTGGTGACACTTTTGAAATGTAAGTTGCGTAACGAACTTCTGGGTTTTTAAATAATTAGTCACCTGATCTATTTTTGCCGCGTTGCGCTAAGATAATTAAATATTCACAAAAAAAATGACAAACGGCTTGAGAAATGCAAATCACTACCATCTCTCTCGGACTGAATTGTGGCAGCGTGATATGATACTCTCAACAGCCAAAAACAGTTAATTTAGGCGCCAAATTCGTCGGTTGCTTTCTTGAGCAAATTCCCACCACTAAACACAAGGCAAATCAAAATGCAGTTATCGCTATGAATATTTGAGACGTTTTTCATTGTTTTCCCACTTGGAATGGCTGCCAAAAAAAAGAGAGATGTGCTAGGCAGATTAAATCAAGTTTTGTCTCTGCGAAGCTGCTTCCTCTATCATGGTTTTCGCCCGAAAACATCTTAGCCTTTACCTGGTGCCAACCGCTATCAACGAAAGTTATCCCACAGGTTCCTATTTATTTCGAAAAAAGACAAATTAAAACTGTTTAAGAGGTGGGAATTTTGAAAACTCACAGTCACGTAATTCAACTTAGTGTCCGCCATTTTGACACGCGAGTGTTCAGAAGCAATAACTTAACGGCTGATACACCACCAAATACTAATTGGAGCAATCTCAGAAGCAATACAGGCAAACTTTGTATACTTTTGATGATATTTATTTCTTTTTCTCGTTTTCTGAGGTCGATTGCATCTTTGTAAATCCAGGGTTAGATCACCTTTGACAGTTCTAATAAAACACAATTGCAAATTTGGGCGGTAAGAATAAAGAACGTTTGTAATTTTATCCCAAGTAGTATCATACGACGAGACTGAATTACAATTTTGGCGCAAAAATCGAAATTTATCGCGAGATACGCACACTGATTCCTTGAAACTCTTCAAGGTTTTGTTCCCTAACAACGGTACTACTCGATAACGAGCTAAGTGTATTCGTGTGAAACGAAAATGTCTGTCATTTTTAGGTGTGGATTTGCAAAAGTTGCTGTAAAGGAGAGCTTTCGTAAGGTTGGAAGTGCTTCGGTTGAAACTAACCCTAGTGAAAAGTGGAAGAACTATCTTGCAGCTTTCGAGGGTGACAGTCAGGAAGTCTTTGCGGTCGAACGTTCCACCTATGTCAAGAAATCCAAAGCAATTTACAGCTCTTTCCGAAAGATGAACTCAAAAGCCAGGGCCCAGTACCAAGACACGTTTTCAATGGTAAAGTGGAAAGCTCTTAATACAGCGCAGAAGAAACAGCACACACTGTCAAATTGTGGAGGTTGTCAAGTGCACTATATTATGCCATCCATAATTTTTTCCCTAGTGGAGAAACTCTCAAAACCCGAAAACTTTTAAAAGAGGCCC
Organism: Pocillopora damicornis; assembly: GCF_964200805.1. Taxonomy (NCBI): domain Eukaryota; kingdom Metazoa; phylum Cnidaria; class Anthozoa; order Scleractinia; family Pocilloporidae; genus Pocillopora; species Pocillopora damicornis. The sequence continues at coordinate 28,505,118 of NC_142674.1, read as the reverse complement.
TTATTGAAAGTGGGGTGAAGACACAAAGTAAAGTGAAACCAACGCAAAAAGCCATTAAAACTGCTGTAAAACACATTTATTCAAAAGTGAATGGCCACTTTGAGAAAATATTTAAAATAAGCTTTGCTCAAGCACAAACATAATTGCCGTAATTTGCATGCCAAACAATGAGATCAACAATCTTCACCTTTACTTGTGTTGCAATCTAGCATTTATTTAAAATAAGCACACTCTCTATAATATATTTGCCTTCATTTTCCAGTTTTTTAAAAGGAAAGCAAGTACCAAACATTCCACTGTAAACTTAATCAGTATCATCATACTGAACTTCTTCCAACTGATGGAGAGAATATAATACTGGGAGAAGGATCCTATGGTCGATGCCTTCTGAGACAGTACACACGATTTGATATGAAGGTTGTGGAAAAACAGTCTTTGATGCAGGACACCACAGAGGTAATGAAGGAGGCTCACATTATGCAGGCACTCGCACCTAAAAATATCCCAACCATAATAGGTGTGCAGCTTCAAAAGCAGCCCATTTCCTTAATAATGGAGTTTAAAGGGGAAGACAATACATCTGTAACAATAAGCAAACTATTGTCTTGTCAGAAAAACAGTGCAACAATACAGAATGTGCAAAGCTCACTCATAACAAATGACTGGTTAATTATTTCACATGATTTGACAGAAGCCCTTTCACATATTCACACAAAAGGCTTTCTTCACTGTGATTTGAAGGCTAATGATGTTTTTGTGAGTAACAAACATGGCTACATCATCGATTTTGGAAAAACATGTGACAGCTCCTTTCCTCCTGCAAAGAAGTACAGTAACTGTTATCCTCATATTGCTCCTGAGGTTGTTAATGGTTCTCCCTGTAGCAAAGCCAGTGATATTTTTTCCCTTGGTAAAATTCTGTTTAAAGTAGGTGTTAAGCAAAACATTCCACTTTTGGTTTCCATGGCTCAAGAATGTTTGGATGCCAGCCTTGTAAGAAGACCAACAACAACAGGCATTATGGCAACACTGGCTTCCATAATATCTCACTGAATACTACAAGCTTAAGCAGGGGTTTCACGGGCCTGAGATTGGGCAAATTGACTGGCTGGGAACATTATTTTTCCTGCATGTTGTGACTGACATAAATCAGAATCAAAACATATTTTGTCTGCTTCCTTGTACATTTCCCATCACCTCAAAATCTTAATGAAACACTCTAATCAGGTAAAGTGACCCTAGCCATGTCATGGCAGGAGTCTTTTTATTGGGCTTTGCAAGGTTAAAATTACAATGTATGTGCATGTCTTTAGCAAGTCTATGTGTGCCCTTGGTCCAAACTAATTTTGTACTTCTGCTTTACGAGTTGTGAATGAATGTTAAAGGGACATTTTTAATAATGCACAGATAAGGTGCCCTAGGGTCCATCAGGTACAAATTACTTCATAGGTCATACACATGTCTATAATTTTACATCGCTGCTAGATAACATACATGTACTGATTTATTTTCCAATTCCTGCCAATTATTGATCTATGAAATTGAATTTAGGCAAGCAACTGGCAGATCAAACTTAAAATTATAAACTAGAGTTTTAACCAGTTAGGCCACCATAGCCTTCTAACAGGAATATTGACTTGGAAGAGCAACAAAAAAAGCAAGAAATACAATTTTAAAATTTTCCTTTCTGACTTTGTAACAAGGGCAACCTATCCTGCTCTTAAGATGGCACATCCTTTATGAGTAGGGCTGAGAAGATGACACATCTTATACCAGTTTGTGTTTGCTCTTGTCACAAAAAAAAAACAGTGCCCCACTTGGGGCAACAGTAAGCACTGGTAATTAATCATGTCTTATCAACAAACAGAGAAGGCTATGGTCAGAATCATATGCATGTATCAGAACTTTTGTGATGCATTTGAATTAAAAGATACTCCACTGGTGTAGTGGGTAGAATATTTACATTCAAATAGACACATATAACAATTACAAATCCATCATTGACAATGATTGTTGCAATTATTACCAGTCAAAACTTAAAATCCAAACAGTTGACTATAATTAAAACTGATATAACATGATTTAAAAACCAAAAAAATGCCTCATAAATAACACCATTAACATGCTTGTTATAAATTAGTTGTGTGGAATAACTGGAAGGACCTCTTCAAGAAAATAAATAGGGATAACAGTAAATAAAACTGGTTTTAATCAAGTAGATTCCCTTTGGAACCTGCAAGGGCTGGCTGGTTTTCTGTGTGAGTGATTAAAATTATTATTATTATATATTTATAGCAATTCAGTAAGGGACCTAACAAACATTAGTACAGCTTTTTTTCTCTAAGTTTTCAGCAATTAAACTTACCTAACAACTGCTTTGGGGGAATACGTTTGCCAGTAAATTCATCTGCTTCTTGGAGAAATTGTTTCCAAAGCATTCAAAAGCCTAAATTTTGATAAACACCATAAGTTTACACATCATAATGTGATAGAGGATTTATCAAGCTAAATTTAATTTCAAAATTGAATGGTATATCCACAATGAAACTTTTTTCTATGCATTTGTTACAAAACATAGTACTTTTTTCTATGCAAAAGTTACAAACATTGTAAAACGCTATTGAGCTCTTGAAATGAGCGCTATATTATAAATTTATGTTGCATTGTATTATCAGTGAAATCAATGAACATGTTGAGAGCGGTGTCTGTAGTCTTCGTAGGTTCAAAAGGGTTCTCTTTGGCTTTAAAATAGCGATATCATGCCATTTTTTGAGTAAATGAAGATAGAAAAAGAAAATGTTATTGCCTTCTTTTGATGTCTTCCACTAGATTGTCGGATTCACCAGCGAAGATGGGAAAAACCAATGCAAAGCCGTCACTTCAAAATGGCGGATGCCGTTCACGAATTACGCGATTTGATTCCCAGTAACTATGGTTACTCGCGCAGTCCACGCGAATTCCGCGAACCTTGCTGGTGGGGCACTGGAGGCGAAAATCATTTTTGACCCAGGCCTTAATTAACCTGAGAGATCTATTGCCCCAGAATTGCCGAAGAAACAAAATCGCGCGTCAACTATTTCATTTCTGACCATTATTTGTTATATTGACAGATATAAACTTATCTTTTTGGTTTCTGTGTAGTACACACAAGACAGATATTCACCTTTGTTCACTGAAAGTGGTATTATTTACCTCCACTTCAGTAAATAAAAGTTAATAATAGCTTATATATTCTTCATCGTTTATTAATATACATATTGTTTGAAAAAGTTTTGTCGAGTGTTTTTAAAACAAGCCTTATGCTTGGAAGACTAGGCATTCACTCCCATATTTTAGACATTAAATAAAGTTATCCTTATCCATATTTTCACAGAGTTTGTATCAAAAATTCATTCAAACTGATTGAGAGTAGCAGGTGTTTAGTATTTTAATTTTATGGAAAGAGGAATGTAAATATATAAAAGAAAGAAAAAAACTCTATAGTCGATATGCCCTACAAGTAAATAAGATGCTAGTCGGGAGCCTGATAAACTTGTGATGTTTATGACATCAAAGTGAAAAATCCCCGTGGGATATGTTACTCTAACTGTGGTTGCGCTCCTCCCTTTTGAAATAACAATTGTGTTCTTTTGTTTCCTTTCCTTACTGGTCTAAAACATATTTAACCCTGTTACATAGTCGTTAATTGATAGATTTGTAGACTTGCTATAAAAATAAAGCTTTCGAGGCTGACCCTTACGAAATGTCAAAGTTGGACTGAGACCTCAAGATGCATGCGCCATCTATTTTTAAAAGGTTTTCATTTTCTTTTCCTTTGTTATTTTTATTTTGGATTTTAGGTCACAAAAGTGTCAGAGGGTGTTACGGTCAATATTCACGGTATTATGCGTTGTATGACAGTTTAAAATTGCTTAATTGCACGCCATTACCAAAGAAAAAATGCTAATTTCCCTGAAGACAGTTGGTTTTGAGATCTCTGGGGCACGAACACGGTCACGACCGCAGGTGCTGACGATACTAGATGGATGTTTTCAAATAAAAGTTCAACAGCATATAAACTGCCTTATGGCCATATGCCTTACAGTCGAACGACTTTAAATTTGACAGTAGTTTCACATCTAAGTCAAATAAAGACAATCTCCTTTGAGCTGGCTTATACGTGGTTCAGCCACCTTACATGGTCTTGTCACGTGCACATCCTTTGTATACATGATTCCCCTCACATGAAACCTTCTTTTGTTTTCCTTGAAGTCTTGTGCTATTATGTAACAATTTCGCTCCAGCCTGGTTAATGTCAAGTGTGGAGGGTGCCAGTTATTTAATTGTACATAATCTGAAATTTTTATTCTTAATTTGTAAATTATCATAAGTATGGATAGTGTTATTTTCATTACTATATACCGCACAGGTGAATAGCGCTTGTCACGCACCCTTACGTTCTGGCTCAGAATTGATTAGCAAAAGTTGCTCTCTCCGAGCAGCCGAACAGACAATATCGGGCGTCAACAATTTAATTTCTGACTATTTTTTTGTATATTGATAAGAATAAACTACTCTTTCTGGTTTCTGTGTAGTATATACAAACATGAATTCATATTAGTGTCAGTGAAAGTAGTAGATATTTACATGTATCTCCACTTCGGCGAATAATTGTTAATTATAGCTTACATGTTCTCTATTGTTAATCAATGTGCGCACTGTTTAAATTTAGGTTTTGTCGAGCGTTTTTACAACAAGCCTTTGGCTCGGGAGACTAAGCGTCTACTCTCATGTTTTGAGACATTAAATAAAGCTATCCTTATCGATATTTTGACGGAGTTTGCACCGAAAAATTGATTCATACTAGTTGAGAGTAACAGGTGTTTTATATTTTAATTTTATGAAGCAAGGAATCTATTTCGAAAAAGAAAAAAAAACTCAATTGTCGATATGCCGTGTACAAGCAAATAAGGTCCCAGTCGAGAAGCTTATGACCTGGTGATGTTTGTCACATCAAAATGAAAAATCCCTGTGGGAGATGTTACTCTAACTGAGGTCACGTGCCTCCCTTTCGAAATAGCAATTGTGTATTTTCGCTCATTTTTTTTTTCTGGTTTACAATCCTATTTAAACCTGCTAGCTATCCGTTACATTATATATTTATAGACTTGCTACAAAAGTAAGGTTTGTGTCAAAGATGACCTGAGACCTCAAGATGCATACGCTTTCTATTCTTAAAAGGTTTTCATTTTTTTCTCCTTGTTTTTTTTTCTTTTTTTTTTTTCTTTTTTTGTATTTTGGATTTCAAGTCACAAAACAATGAAAAGTTTCAAAGGGTCTTACGGTCAATATTAGTACTATGTGTTATATGAATGTTTAAATTTGCATGATTGCACGACATTATCCGAGGAAAATGTGTTAATTTTTTTATTTAAAAATTCTTGTCAACTCATCATTCAGAGTGGTTAGGTATTTATATATATATATATATATATATATATATATATATATATATATATAGACATAGATATCACGTGCCTCCCTGGAGGTGTATTGTGTATTTTTGCTCGCGTTTTTTCTGGGTTGAAAACATTTATAAACCTGCTAGGCAATCGTTAAATAATAGTTCATGGATTTGCCAAAATTTATTAAAACTTGTTGAGGGTAACAGGTGCTTTGTTTTTGATTTTATGGAAAGAGGAAGGTAATAGAAAAATGAAAAAAACCCTAAATGTCGATATGCCCAGTTCTAGCAAATGAGGTCCTACTCGAGAACCTTATGATCTGGTGATGGCTATAACATCAAAGTAAAACTCCCTGTGGGTTATGTTACTCTAACTGAGGTCACGTGCCTCCCTTTCCAAACAACATTTGTGTATTTTTGCTCCCGTTTTCTCTAGGCTGCTAATAAAGTAAGGTTTTTGAAGCTGACCCTTACGAACTGTCAAAGTTGACCTGAGACCTCAATAAAACATACGCTATCTATTCTTTTAAAAGGTTTTGATTTTCTTTCCTCTTGGTTAATTTTTTTTTCTATTTTGGTTTTCAGGTCACAAAAGAATGCAAAGTGTCAAAGGGTCTTACCGTCAATATTAGTACCATGCGTTGTATAACTGTTTAAAATTGCATGATTGCACGACATTGTCAAAGAAAAAAAATACTAACTCCCCCATAGCTAGTTGGTTTGAGATCTCTGTGGCACAAACAGTTACTGGCGATACCAGATGGATGTTTTCTCGTTCTGGTTCATTTTGACATCATATTCGGTGAAGGCATTTGCTCAGCAATGTCAGTTGACGCAACGATCTGAACATGGCTTGGTACTCCTTGATCACGTTTTCAAATCATTCACTGTGGATCGATTGGTTTCGTGTTATATTGCCTGCAATTCACAGCCTGCGTGCCAAAGCCTTAACTTCAGGCTGAGTGACAAAACTTGCCAGTTTAACAAAGAAACTAAGACTTCCTGCCCAGCCAGTCTGAAGCAGAATGAAGGGTTTATCTATGCTGATAACCCAGATCGAGGTGAGAATATCTTATGAAGAAATTTTTTTCCTGGTTATTTCGACAACCGAAGAAATTGGAAGACATAACGTCAAGGGAATTGGTTACGTAATGAGTCTACTTAGTTACAAGGTCTCAAGAAACGCAAAAAAACGACGTCATTTCGTCAAAGAGTATTAAAAAGTAACTAAGATTTCCTGCCCAGCCAGTCTGAAACAAAATGCAGGGTTCATCTTTGCTGATAACCTAAATCGAGGTGAGAATATCCTCAAAACACTTTGGTTTTTTTATCGGTGCGTGTTTATTAAAAAGTATATGGTTACATTTTTTTCATGGATCTGCCATAGTGTTATCAAGGAAACTTTTGTTGGCCAGCAAACTTTTATTCCTTGTTACTCGAACAAATGAAGAAATTGGAAGATATAATTTCAGGGGAATTGGTTACGTAACGAGTCCACTTCTAAGTTCTCAAGATTACGTAATTAGTCTGTGTCATTCCGTCAAAAATTAGACTTCCACCGTTATAGTTGCTAAAATCTAACTTTCATTCGTGAAATAGACCCATTTTTAAGAGACAAACGGCATAACAACTGCCCTATTAAAAACACCCTTTAGTTATGGCACTATTGAAACTTGTCTTTAACTGCAAATTATGATGTAGATCAATAGGTTGTAACAAGTGCTTTTATTTATATAAATGTTACTTGTGTTGTTTACAATTGTATGATATTTTAATTACTTATGCAAAGTGTGATGATTTGTTTGGGATCCGTGGTCTGGCACTAGAATGGGTCAAAAGTTATCTTTCTGAGAGGACACAATTTGTCGAATTTAATAACGTTAGATCTGCCCCACAGGGGATTCCCTGTGGGGTGCCTCAAGGTTCTATTCTTGGTCCCTTATTTTTTATCCTGTATGTTAATGATTTGAACAATGCTTCCCTGCTTGATGCAATCTTGTTTGCTGATGATACAAACTTATTTATCTCCCATAATGACCCTGTTTACCTAATTAACACATTAAATAGAGAATTAAACAAATTGTCAACCTGGTTTGCAGCAAACCGGCTCTCCTTGAATTTAGCCAAGACTAATTTTATGGTATTCAAGCCTTGGCAAAAGAAGCAATCCTTTGAATTTCAAGTTTTCATAAATGAGCAGCCTATTCTTCGTGTTTCTGAGACCATGTTTTTGGGTGTTTTATCAGATGACAATTTGACCTGGAAATCGCATATATCCTTAACAGCAAATAAATTATCCAAATCTATAGGTATTATTCATAAATCTAGGTTTTTTCTCTCTACTCACTCCCTTCGTACTTTATACAATTCTATGATCCTTCCATATTTGTATTATTGCAATTTAGCTTGGGCTGGTACCTATAAGTCAAACCTTCAAAGAATTGTAACCTTACAGAAACGTGCGTTAAGAATAGTAAGCAATTCTACATACATTGCCCATACTGGCCCTATTTTAAAGGAACTTAAACTCTTAAAATTTCATGATATCCATTCGTTTCAATTAGGTACTTTTATGTTTTCATTCGAGAACTCTACACTCCCTTCCAAATTCAATAACTTTTTTTTACTGAATAGTCAAATCCACAATTATAATACTAGGAATGCTCTGTCCTTCCGTTTGCCACTGTGCAGAACGAACACCAGGAAGTTTTCAATTTACTTTCAAGGTCCAAACTTTTATAATTCGTTAAATTCTGACATAACTAGTTCTCCCTCCTCCGCTTCTTTTAAAAGAAAGCTTAAGGAATTTCTTCTCTCTAAGTATTAGCTTCTGTAAGGCAGTAATTCTTAACTAACTTACTTAATATGTGTGTGCGTGTGTGTGTGTACGTGTGCGCGGTCAAAGTTAATTACCATAAGTCCATATTGTAATTCTAATATAAGATTAGTTATTTTAATTGAGAAAGCCTGACTTGTTATAAGCCTCGTGGTTTCTTTCAGGTTTTCTCGCCATTTATTTTCTGTCATCAATTTTCTTCATTTTTTTTTCCATGTGTAAATGTCGTATATGGCAAATAAATATTGTATATTGTATATTGTATATTGTATTGTTTGCATATTTTTGGTTGCAGCTCTTCTCGGGTCAGTTCCCTTCAGAGCTGCAAAGTCCTGTCAACATGTCTTTCAGAGTCGAGATTCCACTGGGAATGGAGAATACTGGGTCGACCCACAAGGCACTGGGAACTCCTTCAGGGCTTTTTGTTACATGACAACTGATGGAGGTACCTCAGTCTTTTTTTTGCTTTTTGTTTTCAAATGTTGGGTTTTTTTCTTTGTGGTTTATATAACCAGGCTTTTTTTTATCGATAGGAGGCTGTATGATGGTGTTGAACGTTATTTTGCCAAGCCCCCAAACTTCAAGGTGGAATGGCACAGCTGAACAAACGTTTCAAGGTATGCGTAACTACGGAAACGGCAAAATGGCTATAACCAAAAGCGCCATGAAACAACTAAGAGCGTATATAAACTTTACCCAAATAAGATTTCACTGCAACAAAGAAAAAGGAACAACATTCCACGTCCGAACGACTCTGAACATAAAATGTACAGAAGTGGTGCGATATTTCAGTGGTGAAAGAGATGAGATGCCAGACTCGTGTGACTCCTTCGTCCGTATGGATGGTGACAACTCAAGACTGGCTCAGAAATGTGCGACATGGGCACGTAATGGTAAGTGGGGACATGTCAGTCATAATGTTGGAGAGAATCGTCTGTACAACTACGCAGCATTTGTGGCCCACAGTTATCATTGGGTAATTCCTACTGGTGGCCACTGGAAGTGCGATGATAATACTGGCGACAACTTGTCTACTGGAGACTTTTGGAAAGTTTATGTCCGTTGAAATACAGCTTCTTGGAATAACTTTGTATTAGGATAAAGCATAAGCGAAAAAGAGAAAAAGTCAAATGAAAATTCAAATGTATATTAACTACTCTCTGGCCACATGCCTGACAGTCGAATGATTTCAAATTTGACCTTGTAAGTCAACCAAAAACACAATCTCGTTAGATCTGGCTCATACGTGGCTCAGCCACCTTATACGGTCTTGTCACGTGCACCTCCTTTGTAAACATGATTCGCCTCACATTGAACCTACATTCGTTTTCTGTAAAGTCTTGAAGTATTATGTAACAATTTCGCTCTAGCCTGGTCAATGTCTAGTGCTTAGGGTGCCAGTTATTTAACTGTACATAAAATCAGACATTTTAACTGTTAATTTGTAGGTTAGTATAGGTATGGATACTAGTCTTAATGTGATTTTTTTTACTATATACCGCACAGGTAAACAGTGCTTTACGCGCGCCCCTGTATGCTGGTTCAGAAGTGATTAGTAAGACCTATAACCTCAGAATTGCTGAAGAGACAAAATCGCACGTCAACAATTTCATATCTGACCATTATTTGGTATATTGACAGGAATAAACTTATCTATTTGGTGTCTGTGTAGTATACACAAGACAGATATTCACCTTTGTTCAGTGAAAGTGGTATTATTTACCTCCACTTCGGTAAATAAATGTTAATTATAACTTATATATTCTTCATCGTTTCTCAATGTACTTATTGTTTAAAAAAGTTTTGTCGAGTGTTTTTAAAACAAGCCTTTGGCTTGGGAGACTAGGCGTGCACTCCCATGTTTGAGACATTAAACAAATTTATCCTTATCCATATTTTCACAGAGTTTGTATTAAAAAATGTATTTAAACTGGTTGACAGTAGCAGGTGTGTAATATTTTAATTTTATAGAAAGAGGAAAGTATATAAAAGAAAGAAAAAAAACACTATTGTCGATATGCCCTACAAGCAAATAAGATATTAGTCGGGAGCCTAATTATCTTGTGATGTTTATGACATCAAAGTGAAAAATCCCTGTGGGATCTGTTACTCTGACTGTGGTTGCGTTCGTCCCTTTTGAAATAAATCATATTTAACCCTGTTACATTGTCGTTAATTGATAGATTTGTAGACTTGCTATAAAAATAAAGCTTTCGAAGTTGACCCTTACGAAATGTCAAAGTTGGACTGAGACCTCAAGATGCATGCGCCATCTATTTTTAAAAGGTTTTCATTTTCTTTTCCTTTGTTATTTTTATTTTGGATTTTAGGTCACAAAAGAATGCAAAATGTCAAAGGGTGTTACGGTCAATATTAGTATTATGCGTTGTATGACAGTTTAAGAGCCATTTTCCGAGAAAATCGAAAATCGCAAGACACTCGTAAAAAAATTGAATTTTTTTTTCTTTTACCAAAACATCCCTTTTAGTGACCTAATTCAAGAAAAAATAGTTTTGGGTTCAAGCGATTCATTGTACGGGAGAAATAACAAATAGTTTGAAAAATCGTTTTATTGCTGTCTTTTCGCGCTTAAAAACAACAGAATCCGACCGCAACTTCGAGAAAACGGTGAACGCATAAGAAACAATCCCTAACATCGAAACTTCAGCCGAGTATTATTTCGTTCTTAATCTTTAAAATCCTAAAAGAAAATTTGAAGAAAGAAGTTTTTAACATTTACAATCGACAAGTTTAAAAAGGTCGTATTTGTGTCTCTTGAAATGTTAGAAAATGAAAGCGAACTTTAACCGTTGTAAAAGCCCTCTGGTATATGCCGCTTCCTAGTAAAACCCATATAGAATAAAGCCTTGGCTATTGAAGTAAATTACAGGAACGTTTTAGCTCTGGAAATTAAATACAGCCCTGACACTGGAGTAAGCAATTTGAGAATTTAAGTTAATAAACTTTATGCAAATTAGACGGCCCGCTGAATGAATTCATACTAAATGCAAAGTTTAGTGTATAAGGACTACTTACTGTTGCTTGTAATATGTTTTTACAGTGAAAATGTTATTTCTAGCTTTCAGCTGTGTTGGTAAGAGCCGTAAATAACTTTTTATATGACGACTGAAAAACGTTTGTTTAGCTACTTTGCTACCAGCGAAATCATTGAGATCGCAACTTCGAACTGAAGCTGTCATCGCTTGACGAAACTCCGTTACCACAATTTTAAAATAGTATAGTAAAATATATATTTGTATTGGTCTGGACACATGCATATGCTGAGCGGCTGTGAAAGACATTCATCACAGTTTTTGATTCAGAGTGGTATAATATTTCCCAAAATATATCAAACACAAATGTTTCCTTATTAAGTTCGTTATTCCCGAATTTCCCACCTTGCAATAATCCCTGCAGCAAAAAAAGAAAAAAAAAAGCATGAAAGTCAACTTTATAGCTTGCTTTAGTTTTGTTTTGGATTTTTTTTTTATGATTTTTCCTCCGAAACCAGGAAACCCTAGCCAGGTAACTAGAAATTCTCAGTTTCATTTAGAGCTTGTCCACAACACAACTTCAAACTTGCGTGTGCTTATCGCATCCTTAAAACCTTCCAGACCTCTTCAAAATCGTTGAAAAGCCTATTGAGGCTAATAATAATCTTTGAGTTAACTATGACCAATTCACGCCGCGAGCGCGAGAAAAAGAGAACCACCCCGCAGGGCTGAATACGCGATGTGGAGTGTTATAAAATTCCACATTCTCGCGCGTAACGCTTTCTCTAGAGACCTCTAGGAGTGTTGTTTAGCGAAGATAAACAAAGTTATCTTTGCTTAACTCAAAGAACTTGCAGAAATACCTCCAGCCTGCATAAAAGGCGCTTTATGAGCCAAGCGAGGCGAAAGTGGCATTTTGCACGAAGCGCGAGAAGCGACGAGGGGAGGAGAAAAATAAAGCTTTATTTTTCTCCATCCCTCGTCTCGCGCTTCGCACTCGTTTCGTGCTTCGAGGAAATGCCGCGTTCGCCTCGCTTGGCTCATAAAGCGGCTGTTATGCAGGCTAAAATACCTCTTCACATTTATAAGATAAGGTATCATTGATTTGTCAGAGCGGGAAGAGACATTTATAACGTGCAAATAGTCACGAGCTGAAAGGTAACTGACTGATTTGTAACAAGGACTCACCCTGACAAACAAGAAATGATCTCACTTTCCGAAAAGGAACGCTCTTTTAAACATAAACAAACTTCAAAAATAAGTAAAGGAAGCAAAACAATGAACAAAATAGATTTTTTCTTGACTTAGTTATTCCGGCGAGAACAAATGGTGAATGATTGACTCCTGGAAGCAAGCCTCTGAGGAGAAGTGAGAACACCGTTTAGGCAAAACTCTACAATTTGTGTACTTTACTAGCCTGTTCACAGACTCTCTTCATTTTTAGATATCGTCGAGTGCACGTATAAAAAAAAAAAGCGCGTTCCGCCCTCTCTCACGAGCAATCGCTTATCTTGTGCGCGCATCAAATTCCCAAAACAGAAAAACGTCTGTGAGCAGGGTAGTACTTTCTGTTTCTACATATTTTTCCCACGGAGCTGGCAAGTGCAATTAACGACGGCTTTTTTCAGCAGGTCAACGTAGAGCGCTTTGCGGCGAACAGGCTTGGGAGGTACTTCTAATTCTAGTTGCTGACAAATGTTTTGAAGCATTCCAAGTTTAAGTCGCTCCAGAGATCCTCCCTTGGCCATGGCACAGATATCGTACTGATCGTAAGTGATGGGGTGCTGTAGCGTGATGGATAGAATTGTTTCTCTTGCCATGGCAAAGTTTTCCTCTTCTACTACAGCTTGGATTTCAGCATCGTCGGATGTTTGCCGTCGGACCTTCGCTGCAAGACGTGAGAAATATGAAGTGCACTGCTGCGGGGTAAGAAACTCGGATACTTTGAACAAACGAACACCATCAGGTCCTTGTGCACGTCTCATTTCACGTGATACGATATTACCGTCCAGTTTTCTGCCGCTGGTTTGACCAATTGTAAACTTCGCATTTAGATAATCCCTCTGGTTTTGGTTAAAGCGATATGCTTTTTTGCTCGGCTTTAGCGCCCATCCTTCTTTTACCTCTACTTCGCCGGATGTAGCCTCTCTTGTATCCCTAAAAGACGCAAACGAAATAACTTGACTGGTCGTGCCCTCCTCCAACCTGGACTTGTAGTCTAGTTTGGCAAGGTCTAACAAAGACCGTTTCTCTAAAGACTTGGTGCATTTCTCTAAAGATAGGTGTTTTTCGAGAGAAGACAGCCTTTGAAAGACCTTAACACACCCATCCTGAGGGCAGGTAAACACGGATGACGATTCATTTGTATTTTCAGTGGGATCATGAACCTGCTCCACTTCCGTCTCTTGCTTCTTCCTTGACTGAGTCGGTTTTGGGCTAAGGGGTTTAAAGTCTCCAGAAGAAAACTCAGATGAAAGCCAACCAATGCCATGCTCTGAAGTAGATAACACATAAAGAAACAAGATTTACATAAACAGCACTGTTAACCTACTTCAATACTTCACTCTGCACAGCCTGTGAAGAGTGCCCCTTTGGTCCACTTTGCTGCGCGAACAGATGAAACGTTTGCTTTTTACATCTTATGACCGGACATGTTCTTCAGAACCGCCATATTCTGCAATGTTCGTTTTAAAAATTTTGTAGAACAAATCAAGGACTATAAATTTATAAAGGGTCTAAGGGGCTTAAGTCTTTTACAAAGCAAAACCCCACGGGGTGGCAGACACCCGCTCCTCCTGCGTACCAGGATGGGAAATGGATGCCTTTCATGCGTCTGAAGGCTATAACAAACGATAAACGTACACCTTTTTACTCAAACTATAAAAAAATATATATTTGCGCGATGAAATAATTCTAAAAAAGGAAGAATTGTGAATTTTCATTAGGCTAACCTTCTGATGTTGTTTCCAATGGGATCTCTTTTCCCTTTCCCATACCATAAGCGCGCCAAGCTACGAGAATTTCGTCTTTAAACTCGAAATTGTTTAATTTGTTGATACCAGTAATCTTTCTGTTGTCATCTACTACTGCTTCCTCTTCAACACTTTGCATGACAGCAACTCGAACTCCTTCTATCCCCCCATGCGAAAGAAGAGCACTCTTCAGTTGTTCGGTATTGGTCACGTCATTTCCTTCGTTTATGAAAGTCCTGACGTGATTCTTGCAGGTTGCAGCGAGCCTGTCTGCGGCACCTTTTCCACCCTGTGGGTCAGAAAAGTCAATGCGCTTGATTTCGATGCCGGTGGAGGAGGATATCACTGGGCATGAGAGTACGGTGGACGACGAATGATAACATCCTGCGTTATCTTGGCGAAAGAACGCCTTGTTAATCTCACTGTGCTCCAGCTTGATGGTATTCAGGACATCCTGCATGATTTTAACCACTGCAGCACTGCCTTGATTGCACGACTGGACTATGTGCAGAAAGCCCTGCCACTGGAGTACCCTGCTCACACGACGGTAGACGACAGAAACGTGCCAGGAGATACCTCGCTTACCAAACCAGTCGGCTTGGGACTCTCTGTATTTTTGTGGCAGGAACTTCATGGCCCAGTCGTTAATTATCAAGACAGTGTTGTCGTCAAGTTTCTCCAGTGCATCTATTCTCGCTTGGTCTTGGTTAGCTGATCTAAGGATGTGGCATTTCCAGGACAATATGGCCAGCTGGGCTGTCTGGAATATAAATAGCGCTTCGTCTTTCGCGTCCTGAGTCGGAAAGGTCGTCTCGCCAAGGACCCGTTCAATCTTTGCCAGAGTTTCCTGAAGACTTTGACAACGGTCACAAAGATCAGTGTGTTGGTGACTGCATTGTTGCTGGTAATCTGCATCACTACTGTCGCTAAGAGCAAACAACACACAATGGTCTGCTATGTTAGAGGGGCTTGTGACATGAACCTGTTGATAAAACAAAACTGAGATTACTGTTTGTCTGTGCTTATACTTCAATATAATAGTTAATCAAATGATTTTTTAATCTAACATATATTATTAACGTAAGGGGGCGAATAACTTTTAACCTTAACCTTAGAAAAAAACTATCCTCGTGCGCGCATTGTTAATCTCGAGAATTTATGTAAGCTAGTTACACGTGCACCATTTAGTGAAGAAAAAGAGTACAAAATATATATTTGTTTTACGGAATGATTTTGTTGACGAGGTAAAATAAGTACTTACTTTTAGTTTTATTCAAGCTGTCTTTCTGGAGTCAGAATTCACATTACCTTATAGTCCCCCTTCAAATACTGCTTGCTTGTCATAAGAGCTTGCACAACTGTAGTCTCCCACTCCTTGCCGGAACCTAATCCCCCTATTTGGCGTACGAGGGCCACGAAATCATCAAATGCGCGAGCGCCTTCAGCTGCAAAATAATCTAAGCCCTGCAGTGATTTTCTTACAGAGGCACTGCACTCAAAGAGTACCCGTCTCATAGTAGTTTCGCTGAATGGTTTGAAGTTGATCTCCAAACAGTACTGAGTGTACTGTTGTATCACTCGCTCGGGTATCATCATACGGATTACGTTAGGTACTTGAATAACCTCACCAGACGAAAGCTTGAGATGTTTTTGCCCAAATGGAAGGTCCTGAACAAGATGCGGGCTCGTGATGAAACCAAGAAAGTGGTCAAGCTGCCTCAAGTCTACTCGTATTCGTGTGGTAGGCTGTTGTGGAACTTGAGCGCCTCGGCCAAACTGTGATCGATGAAGATTAGCCATGGAGTATCGGTATCTTGTCAACCCCGGGATATAACGGGAAATGTCGTTGAAAGTTCCAACCCCTGCCATAATCGAAAGCACTTGTCTACGGGTATCCCAGCTGGTTGCATTCTGGTACGCTTCTGCTAGGGCCTCTAAATACAAATGCTCTGAATGTGACAACTCGCTTACACCTAGGGCCTTGTTCATAGCCGTAGAAGAGGCTAAACGTCGCCAGAGTTCACCAGCATTATCAGGGGTGACGCTCTTTAGTACAGTTGCTACTATTTCTGTGGCTCTCCTTGTTTGACATTGTCTTGTTCGCTCAGAGGAATCACTCCAAGAAAGCCATGGCTTTCCAAGCGGTTCAAGTTTGCATGCTGCCAGGAACTCACTCAGCTTTTCGCGCGGCTCATGTAAGATCACAGGTGTGGGCTCGTCACTCTGAGTGGAAGCTGTGCTTATTGTGTCTGGTGACAGAAAGGTGTCATCAGCGATTGTTAGGCGTCCAAGGCTTTCTGCGAACTCTTCAACAGATTGACCGGTATCACTTTGTCCTGGAGATGAGTTTGAGCTGTTCTGTAACATACAAAAAAGACGTTTAGACATCAATGTTACTTCAATATTTCTGTTTATTTTGTCACTGGGCATTAGTTTTTTTTATTATAGTTCGAAACTTAAGTTATACATCATTTTAAAAAAAGAAAATATGAATTTACATGCATACCGCTATCATTATCAATACTCCCGCTCCAGCCAGACCGAAAGGAATTTAAAGAAACGAACAGTGACCTATTCGTCTTAAAATCATTTTCAGAGTCATTTTCAAAGTTTACAGTTATTCACAGTTACCCAGCCCTTTCGGAATTTTGGCATTTGTTATGTTGGAATAACTGTCTGTATCCAAGGTTACCGTTTACTTACTTACATTTGCTTCTGAAGTCTCTAGTTCTACGCATGGAGTAACTTCAATCATTGGTGCGGGTGTCACTTTCTGTTGTTGGTTTGTCTCCGTGAAATGTTGCTTGCACATTCTGCAAAGAGCTGTAGCAAAAATAAAAGTTAACCTTGTTAAAAGGCCATCGCCGATTTCTTTACTATTCTTCAAAGCCATTTTCTTCTTTGGGGGGAGGGGAACAGGAGAATAAAGGGTATTGTAACGCTTGCGCATATGTTGCTTTACGCCCTCGCTCGTTTAAAATTAAAGCGTATACTTTAGCTACAAACGTGTTACGATAAACTTACGCGATCCAACTTGAATAAGTATTCCTTCAGTGTTTAAAATAAATGCAGATAGAACGCTGTCCAAATGCCGATCGCCTTTGACCGAGGCTGTTTTGTGAGCAGCTATTTCTAGCGGAATGCTACACTTCACTTTTGAGGATCTCCAGCGCATACCAAATTCCGCTCTGTGGCGAGGGCATATTGTCAGTGACAAGTGGAACTCTTCCACTGCAAATACCCCTAAACAAAGGTAAAGGGAAAATTATCCATTGCATACATCACGAGCGAGTTGAGAGGCTCGTGTGCTAGGAGATCTCGAGGTCCCCTTTTTCATAAAAAAGTCTTTAAAGTCTGTGTATCAGTGACAGGTGTGTGTGCGTGGGTGGCGGAGCGGGGGGTGGGGGTGGTGAATAAAGATCTTTTTTGCTACCGTAAGCGTTAATATTAGGTTTGCAAAATATTAACGCCGCGGATAAAAGCCTGCGATTTTTAAAGAGATGAGCTCGTTTGCTTATTGTTCTTGCAAGCAGGATACAAAAGAGCGGTACACAAGTACTGGGGACAATAATTTTGTCACATGGAAGGGGACATTTCGGTTCGACCGACTGAAATAACCTGACCGACCGAAATAACCTGACCAACCGAAATAACCTGACCGACCGAAATAACCTGACCGACCGAAATAACCTGACCGACCGAAATAACCTGACCGGTCAAAGTGGACCAGCTTCAAAGGTGTTCCCAAATATTCTGGTAGGACCGAACCGAAATGGTCCATTCCATTTGATTTCTAACCGAAACTTGCGGAATTTTGGGCTGAATGGAAAGCATCCGAAGATTTTCTTAGAATAACATGACCATCTAGAGGTCTGTGATAAAGAGATGATGGAAATGTACACCACTATTAGCCGCTACGTAAGACGGTAAGACAGTACATAAGATTTACCTGCTCTTGCTAACAGCAGTTTCCATTCAGTGTCAAGTGCTGTATCTGCTTTTAATCCATACAGCTCGCAGTGCCTCGAAATGTCCCTTGCACAATTTCTTAAAGCGAGAACTTCAACTTGGCCTGGATAATCGCTGCTTAAACCACAGGGTGTGGCGTCGTGTAATAAACCAGAAAAACTACATGAGTGAAACGTTGCCGAAGCCATGACAAAAAACAAAGCTCTCCCAACAAACGAGACAAACTCCACTAACGCTGTTTCGGTATTCGTAATACTAGACGGGAATAATTCAATTAAAAATAATATCGTAGAGGCACGTGCAATAGTAAGTGGCGAAACAGTTCGTGACAATATATAAATTTTATTCCAGGAGCATTTGACCTGGAAATGTTTTATTAATATTGTTCCTAGAGTCGAATAATTCTACACTGATGATCTATAAACAGACGTACAGTTGTACATTTTTTCATTGGGACAGCTGTAATTGCTTCTTTGTCTGTTTACATTGTGTACGAAGTATAGCACGTACCGTCATATGCGACAAGCTTGCGTGACCAATCTCTGCACGTTTGCTAAATTACACGTCGTATGATCTTGTTATCCCGTCTAGTATCTGATTTGTTCGCTCAATAAGAATAATACTCACCTTGTTAACTGTGTGGTTTGAGCAGTGGTTAATTTTCATCATTGTATGTTATTTTCGGACCAAAACATAATCGGGTTTCATTATTATTAAAGCGTCTGATAATGCGTAATAAGCGCTGCGTGGGAAGTGTTTAGATAGTTCAAGCGCTGAAGTTGCTGGACACATTTTGGTCAAAATCAGGTATGGATGAGTTGCCACTTCACAGGACAAACAGATTGAGAGATGGATTTAACTTCTATCGCAACAAGCAATGGTAAGTTGTTCGTTCAACAAAACTTTGCGTTAAAAATATGAATTCATTCAGCGGGCCGTCTAATTTGCATAAATTTTATTTACTCAGATACTCAAATTGCTTACTTTAGTGTGAGGACTATATTGGATTTCCAGAGCTAAAACTTTCCAGTAATTTAGTTCAATAGTCAAGGTTTTATTCTATATGGGTTTTACTAGGAAGCGGCATATACCAGTGGCCTTTTACAACAGTTAAAGTTCGCCTTCATTTATTAACATTTCCAGGGATACAAATTTGACCTTTTTAAACTTGTCGATTGTAAATGTTAAAAACTTCTTTCTTCAAATTTCTTTCAGGAAATTAAAGAGTAAGTACGAAATAATACTTGGCTGAAGTTTCGATGTTAGGGATTGTTTCTTATGCGTTCACCGTTTTCTCGAAGTTGCGGTCGGATTTTGTTCTTTTGAGTACGAAAAACCAGCAAAAAATCGATTTTTCAAACTTTTTGTAATTTCTCCCGTACAATGAATCGCTTGAACCCAAAATTATTTTTTCTTCAATAAGGTTACTAAAAGGGATGTTTTGGCGAGAGGAAAAAAAATTCGTTTTTTTCACGAGTGTCATGCGATTTTCGATTTTCTCGGAAAATGGCTCTTAAAATTGCTTAATTGCACGCCATTACCAAAGAAAAAATGCTAATTTCCCTGAAGCCAGTTGGTTTTGAGATCTTTGGGGCACGAACACGGTCACGACTGCAGGTGCTGACGATACTTGATGGATGTTTTCAAATAAAAGTTCAACAGCATATAAACTGCCTTCTGGCCATATGCCTGACAGTCGAACGATTTTAAATTTGACAGTATTTTCACATCTAAGTCAAATAAACACAATCTCCTTTTATCTGGCTTATACGTGGTTCAGCCACCTTACATGGTCTTCTCACGTGCACCTCCTTTTGTATACATGATTCCACTCACATAAAACCTTCTTTTGTTTTCCTTGAAGTCTTGAGCTATTATGTAACAATTTTGCTCCAGCCTGGTCAATGTCAAGTGTGGAGGGTGCCAGTTATTTAATTGTACATAATCTGAAATTTTTATTCTTAATTTGTAAGTTAGCATAAGTATAGATAGTGTTATTTTCAATTCTATATACCGCACAGGTGAATAGTGCTTGTCACGCACCCTTATGTTCTGGCTCAGAATTGATTAGCAAAAATTGCTTTCTCCGAGCAGCCGAACAGACAATATTGGGCATCAACAATTTAATTTCTGACTATTTTTTTGTATATTGATAAGAATAAACTACTCTTTCTGGTTTCTGTGTAGTATATACAAACATGAATTCACCTTAGTGTCAGTGAAAATGGTAGATATTTACATGTACCTCCAGTTCGGCGAATACTTGTAAATTATAGCTTACATATTCTCTATTGTTTATCAATGTGCACACTGTTTAAATTTAGGTTTTGTCGAGCGTTTTTACAACAAGCGGTTGCTTCGGGAGACTAAGCGTCCACTCTCATGTTTTAGACATTAAATATAGCTATCCTTGTCGATATTTTGACGGAGTTTGCACCGAAAAATTGATTCAAACTAGTTAAGAGTAGCAGGTGTTGTATACTTTAATTTTATGGAGCAAGGAATCTATTACGAAAAAGAAAAAGGTTTTTTACTTGCCATAAAAATAAAGCTTTCGAAGTTGACCCTTACGAAATGTCAAAGTTGGACTGAGACCTCAAGATGCATGCGCCATCTATTTTTAAAAGGTTTTCATTTTCTTTTCCTTTGTTATTTTTATTTTGGATTTTAGGTCACAAAAGAATGCAAAGTGTCAAAAGGTGTTACGGTCAATATTAGTATTATGCGTTGTATGACAGTTTAAAATTGCTTAATTGCACGCCATTACCAAAGAAAAATGGCTAATTTCCCTGAAGCAGGTGCTAACGATACTAGATGGATGTTTTCAAATAAAAGTTCAACAGCATGTAAACTGCCTTCTGGCCATATGCCGGACAGTCGAACGATTTTAAATTTGACAGTATTTTCACATCTAAGTCAAATAAACATAATCTCCTTTGATCTGGCTTATACGTTGTTCAGCCCCCTTACATGGTCTTCTCACGTGCACCTCCTTTTGTATACATGATTCCCCTCACATAAAACCTTCTTTTGAAAAGCTAAAAAATGGACAATAGAACAAAATCAAATTACAATAAGATAGAATATTGTCTTGGTAACGGTTTAGAGTTATTGTCTGCGCCGACAGTTTTTGCGGTATGCCAAGATTCTAGTGTTTTCCGAACGCGGTAATTGCCTTTGTCTATCACGGTAGCGCCCTCAAAGTCCATCGCGTGATTGTTTTCCCACGCATGGTTGGCAATGTTCAAGCCACTCGTATAGTTTTTAAGATTTCGTTGATGTTCCTTTCTTCGGGTTTTAAAGCATCTGCCAGTTTCTCCTACATAACACCAACAGCAGTCAGAGCACGGAATTTTGTAGACAACATTGCATTGTAGATCTAAGGGCTGCCTGAACCTAGGTGACGGAAATTCTTGTTGCAGGGTTTTAGCTGGTTTGCTAACCACACGAATGTCATTTTTACGTAGTAATCTGGTAAGGGGCTCAGTCAGGCCGCTGATGTAGGGAAGACAAGCGAAACCCAGAGATGTGTCTGATGGATCGACCCATTTGAAGAACATGGACACTAACTCTTCTGATGGAGGAGTTGTCGGAGCTGACTTCTTTTTTAAAATGTTGGAAATAACTATTGATGGATAACTATACTATGATGGATAACTATTGTCCATTTTTTAGCTTTTCACACTTCTATTGTATTTTTTAGTTTTTAATTTTTTCACACCCTCCCCTGTATATATTTCCATTCACGCGCTTATAATAGAGAGAACGTTTTTTTTTTTTTTACCTTTTTCACAATGTGCACACTGTTTAAATTTAGGTTTTGTCGAGCGTTTTTATAACAAGCCTTTGGTTTGGGACACTAGGCGTCCACTCTCATGTTTTAGACATTAAATATAGCTATCCTTATCGATATTTTGACGGAGTTTGCACCGAAAAATTGATTCAAACTAGTTAAGAGTAGCAGGTGTTGTATATTTTAATTTTATGGAGCAAGGAATCTATTACAAAAAAGAAAAAGGTTTTTTACTTGCCATAAAAATAAAGCTTTCGAAGTTGACCCTTACGAAATGTCAAAGTTGGACTGAGACCTCAAGATACATGCGCCATCTATTTTTAAAAGGTTTTCATTTTCTTTTCCTTTGTTATTTTTATTTTGGATTTTAGGTCACAAAAGAATGCAGAGTGTCAAAGGGTGTTACGGTCAATATTAGTATTATGCATTGTATGACAGTTTAAAATTGGTTAATTCCACGCCATTACCAAAGAAAAAATGCTAATTTCCCTGAAGCAGGTGCTAATGATACTAGATGGATGTTTTCAAATAAAAGTTCAACAGCATATAAACTGCCTTCTGGCCATATGCCTGACAGTCGAACGATTTTAAATTTGACAGTATTTTCACATCTAAGTCAAATAAACACAATCTCCTTTTATCTGGCTTATACGTGGTTCATTTTCTTTTCCTTTGTTATTTTTATTTTGGATTTTAGGTCACAAAAGAATGCAAAGTGTCAAAGGGTCTTACCGTCAATATTAGTATTATGCGTTGTATAACTGTTTAAAATTGCATGATTGCACCACATTATCAAAGAAAAAGAATGCTAATTCCCCTGTAGCTAGTTAGTTCGAATTCTCCGTTGCGCGAACAGTTACTGGCGATACTAGATGGATGTTTTCTCGTTCTGGTTCATTTTGGCATCATATTCGGTTAAAACATTTGCTCAGCGATGTAAGGTAACGCAACGATCTGAACATGGCTTAGTTCTCCTTGATCACGTTTTCAAATCGTTCACCGTGGATCGTTTGGCTTCGTGTTATATTGCCTGCAATTCACAGCCAGTGTGTCAAAGCCTTAACTTCAGGCTGAGTGACAAAACTTGCCAGTTTAACAAAGAAACTAAGATTACCTGCCCGGCTTGTCTGAAGCAGAATGAAGGGTTTATTTATGCTGAAAACCCAGATAGAGGTGAGAATATCCTTAAAACAAATTTTTTCCCTTGTTATTTCGACAACTGAAGAAATTGGAAGACATAACTTCAAGGGACTTGGTTAAGTAATGAGTCCACTCAGTTACAAGGCCTCAAGAAACGCAGAAAGTCTGCGTCATTCCGTCAAAGAGTATTAAAAGGAAACTAAGATTTCCTGCCCAGGCAGGGTTTATCTATGCTGATAATCCAGATCGAGGTGAGAATATCCTTAAAACATTTAGGCTTTTGTATCGTTCTGTGTCTGTTAAGAAGGTTATGGCTACATTTTTTTACATGGTTCTACCATAATGTTACCAAGGAAACTTTTGTGAGCTAGCAAACTTTTTTCCTTGTTACTTCGACAACTAAAGAAATTGGAAGACATAATTTCAAGGGACTTGCTTACGTAATGAGTCCACTTAGTTCTAAGGTCTCTAGAATACGTAATTAGTCCGCGTCATTCCGTCAAATAGTAAACTTTAACCATTAAATTTGCTAGAATCTAACCTATCGACAAATGAACCCATTTCTAAGAGCCAAACGGTATAAAAACTAAACAACAAGGAACACCGTTTAGTTATCGTATTATTAAAACTTTTACTTGCTTGTCATGAACTGCAAATTAAGATGTACAACGTTGTAACAAGTACTTTCATTTATAAATGTTAATTGTGTTGTCTACAGTTGTAATATGTTGATTACGCATGCAAAGTATAGTGATTTGTTTGCATATTTTTCATTACAGCTTTACTTGGGTCAGTTCCCTTCAGAGCTGCCGAGTCCTGTCGACATATCATTCAGAATGGAGATTCCACTGGGAATGGAGAGTACTGGGTCGACCCACAAGGCAATGGGAACTCCTTTAAGGCTTTTTGTGACATGACAACTGATGGAGGTACCTTGGCGTTTTTTTTTCCCGTTTTCAAATTTTGGTATTTTTTCTTTGATCTTTATATAGCCAGGGTTTTTTTCAATTAATAGCTCTCAATCGTCATGGTGGAATGGCACAGCTGAACAAACGTTTCAAGGTATGCGTAACTACGAAAACGGCAAAATGGCTATAACCAAAAGCGCCATGAACCAACTAAGAGCGTACATAAACTTTACCCAAATAAGATTTCACTGCAGCAAAGAAAAAGAAACATCATTCCACGTCCGAACGACTCTGAACAACAAAGGTACGGAAGCGGTGCGATATTTCAGCGGTGAAAGAGATGAGATGCCAGACTCGTGTGACTCCTTCGTCCGTATGGAAGGCGATAACTCAAGACTGGCTCAGAATTGTGCGACATGGGCATATGATGGTAAGTGGGGACATGTCACAAATGGTGTTGGAGAGAATCGTCTGTACGATCACGCAGCATTTGTGGGCGGCAAGTATCACTGGATAATTTCTGTTGATGGTAACTGGGAGTGCGATGATAATACTAGTGACAACCTGTCTACTGGAGACTTTTGGAAAGTTTATGTCCGATGAAATACATATTCTTGCAATAACTTTGTATTAGGACGAAGCATAAGCGAAAAAGCCAAAAAGTCAAATGGAAATTTAAATGCATATAAACTACTCTCTGGCCACGTGCTTGACAGTCGAATAATTTTAAATTTGATAGTTTTTTGATCTTGTAAGTCAACCAAATTCACAATCTCCTTGAATCTGGCTTATACGTGGCTCAGCCACCTTACATGGTCTTGTCACGTGCACCTCCTTTGTATACATGATTCCCCTCACATTGAACCTACTTTCGTTTTCCGCAAAGTCTTGAACTATTATGTAATAATTTCGCTCTAGCCTGGTCAATGTCAAGTGTTTAGGGTGCCAGTTATTTAACTGTACATAAAATGTACAATTTATTTATTTATTTAATTTATAAGTTAGTATTAGTATGGATGTTAGTCTTAATGTGATTTTCATTATTATATACCGCACAGATAAATAGTGCTTTTCGCGAGTCCCTAAGTTGTGGTTAAGAAGTGATCGGCAGGTACTATTCACCTCCGAGCAGCTGAAGAGGCAAAATCGCGCGTAAACAATTTAAGTGTAGATGCTTAAAAGAAATTCAGCTACCAGCGGCCAGAGTGGAAACTTTTTTCCGCTCATATTTTGCTTATCGATAGGTATTGGTAAGTAACTAAACGTGATGTAGTTTGTTTTCATAAAGGCCGCTTTAATTTGGAGAAAATCGAAAAATCTGTTTTTGCTGTCGGCGACGTCAGAACAGCCAGAACTTAAGACGAAGTGGGCTGTTCTCAAAATTTCGCTTGCATGCAAAAGGGAAGAAAGAGAGATAAATATTTTGGTTATCCTTGTTTCTTCTTCCCATGTCAACATTATGCTCAACGAACTTGAGGCAGAGAACCTTTTAACTTCACCCGGGAACTTCAGCTGTCGAGCATTTTATCGGAAATGTTAGATTCGATCAACCTTTCTTTGCGATTTAATTTTACATCTTGTACACCTTCAAAGTTTAAACTTTTAAAAATCTCAAAATAGTTTACAGTTGAACGTTCCAGTAGTCAAGGGCACTTTTGTCTTTAATTATGTTGTAGCCCTGCTGTGGAGTAGCGTGACAGAACAAAATTATTCCTTCCGTGAGGGTGTAGAGAAACAACGACGCGAAAAAGCGCCGGTCCTGTTTCCGTTGTTTTCGATTTCACTTCAAGTGGACATTTTATAATTCTCTCGCATCCTTTTCTTCAAATTTCGACTGTCCATCAAGCCGTAAATATATATATTTTAACAAAATATGGGGTCTTACAAATTTAAAAAACTATTCACAAACTTAAAAACAAACAATCAAAAACGATCTCTTGAGTTAAGTTTTCTATGAGACTTTTGCTGTAAAGCACTGTACTGTTATGCCGATGTTTATCGGTTGACCTTCATAATGTGACACATTGCTATCATGATCTTCTCGTCGTGTATATCAGCCAGAACTGATGCGAGCAACTCACAACGATCGCAGATTTTTAGATGATCATGTGGAGAGGTCATCTGATAATCTTTGTCCTTTGGATCGCTCAGGGCATATGCTCTGCAATGGTCTGGAATGTTGGATTGCTTCAAAACGTGCCCCCTGCAAAGACAATATCAGTTAGTCATACATAGTAAATAGTAACCTTTTTTATGTTTTGGTCAGCACATGAAATAAAATATGCTTCACTAACGAGTAAAAATGCAATTTCAAAGCCGTCTTTAAGAAACTTCGAACGTTCTAATCACATGACCAGTGACATAACAACCTGAAGGTCGCACAGAGTGTATTTTCATAAACAGTTACCAACACGTCAGATTAAGTTTCTGTTTGTTCCAACAAAGAAAAGATATAACCCCCAACGTAGTCTCCCACATTTTTTCGCTTAGGCAAACTGGCCACGTCTAAATGCTCTATAACATTACTCTTTCAAATATGCGAAGTGCTTTCAGTTGCTCAGAGCATGTCCTCGCACTGGGATAAAATGCACTTTTAGACATGGTCACGTGATTGATGGCCTCATCACACCACGTTTGCGGAAAATACATGCTTCAGGTCAAGTTTCTTTTATTCAAGCTTGAACCTGTTTGTTGACATCTCTATACATGCATATCATAAATTTCTTTTTAAATTTTACTTTAAAATCGACCTTCAGATAATGCTTTGCAGACTTCAGGCGCTCCTTTAGTTCCCTTACCTTAGACATTCCCAGAAATTCGTCGCCAATCTGTTTACTACGTCAGCGACATCGTCGAAGGCTTGACTTTCGCAGAACTTATCTAATCGAGACTTTGAAGAGACTTTCGTACTGAGGCGGAACAAAAAGTCAGGATTCGCGATGATGAGACAACATTGAGGGCTCCTTACACTTTTCCGGAACACTGCACTGTCCATCCAATACCTAGGGATGTTCTATGTGCTGAATAGACTGTCGTCTGATCAATATTTCGGGGAGAGAAGGTGGTTGCTCTCGCCCGAATCAAGTCAACTTTATTATCTATGCCATGAAACGCAAACATCGCCTTGCGGCCGGTTACATCCTGCTGATAGCTAAGCAGTGGAATACATTCCTTTGCTCTGTTCCTGTTTCTTCTGTCGTGACCACTTCGGCCTCCCACAATCGATAGAAATAAACGAGTATTTTCCATAGTTCTTAGGTGGCTTGAACCAGTTTCCGTGTATTCAGTTCTTTAAGTTTATTGACGCAGATGTCAGAAACTGATTGTTGTAAAATTAAATTAATTACCAGCCAGACAATGTCTGTCTTAGAAGTATGTAATCGTAAAGATATAAAAAGATATAAAGGTCGAAAAGTTTAAAAGGTTTATAAACAGTGCTGTTTTTTGCTATTTTAATAAAACAATCCCTTTTTTCAGTCAGCCGGAGTAGACAGAAGGATTTTGCTCTATGTCACGCAACTCTGCTCCTTATCGGTTTATCTCCTCAACTTACAACTCTGTTGTAACTAAATTAGAGGGTGGCAACGTCAATCAAATTGAAGTTGTTCATTCAGCCAACAAAGCTTGTCACAATTGAGTGTTTGTACTAATATATCGTATTTAAGAAGTACGTCCAATTTCGATTTGGAAAAAAAGTTATCGTTCCCTTTCAGAAAAAACAAGACGTTTACGTTAAATATTCAAATGTCTCGTATTTCAACTAAATTTTGTTCAACTTCAGAGAGTTCGCGTGAGGCGCAAACTGCTAATTTGAATATTTACCACCAAACTAGAAGTAAAACCCTCTATGAACTCATGCATCTGAAAATATTTTATCTCGCTTTCTTCCCTTTTGCATGCAAGCGAAGTTTTGAGAAAAGCCCAATTCGTCTGAAATTTTGGTTGTTCTCAAGTAGCCGACAGCAAAAATAGATTTTATTGATTTTCTCTAACTTGAAGCGGCCTTTCTGAAAACAAACTACATTACGTTTAATTACTGACCAATAACTATCCATAGGCAAAATAACAGCGAAAAAAAAAATAAGGCTCTGGCCGCGAAATTTTAGTTTTGCTTGATTTTTATAGGCATTGGCTCTTAAATTCTGACCAGTTTCTGATGTATGGACAGAAAAAACTAATCGTTTTGGTACTGTGTAGTGCATACAAAACAGTTATTCACCTCAGTGAAAATGATAGATATCTACCTCCACTTCGGTGAATAATTGTTTATTATAGCTTATATTCTCCATCGTTCATTAATGTACTCATTGTTTACGACATTAAATAAAGTTATCCTTATCCATATTTTCAAGCAGTTTGCACTGAAAAATTGATTTAAACTTCTTGAGAATGGCAGGTGTTTCATATTTTAATTTTAGGGAGAGAGGAAAATAAATCGGAAAAAAAAAACTTTATTTTCGGTATGCCCCTGTGTGCCTATACAAGCAGATAAGGTGCCAGTCGAGAGCCTTCTCATCTGGTGATGTTATCACACCAAAGTAAAAAATCCCTGTGGGATATGTTATTCTAACCGTGATTGCGTGCCTCCCTTTCGAAATAACAATTGTGTATTTTTGTTTTCTTTCTTTTTTGGTTAAAAACATATTCAAACCTGCTAGATAGTCGTTGATTGATAGATTTGAAGACTTGCTACAAAAGTAAAGCATTCAGAGCTGACCCTTACGAAATGTCAAAGTTGAACTGAGACCTCAAGATACATGCGCTATCTATTCTTTTTTTTTTGTATTTTGTATTTCAGGTCAAAAAATATTGCAAGGTGTCAGCAGTATGTGTTTTATGACTGTTAAAAATGTATGATTGCACGACATAATCAAAGAAAAAAATGCTAATTTCCTAATAGCCGCTTGGTTTCGAGGTCTTTGGGGCACGAACACAGTCAAGACTGCAAGTACTGACGATACTAGATGGATGTTTTCTCGTTCTGGTTCATTTTAACATCATATTCGGTGAATACATTTGCTCAGCGATGTAAGTTAACGCAAAGATCTGAACATGGCTTAGTTCTCCTTGATCACGTATACAAATCGTTCACTGTGGATCGGTTGGTTTCTTGTTACATTGCCTGCAATTCACAGCCTGCGTGCCAAAGCCTTAACTTCAGGCTGAGTGACAAAACTTGCCAGTTTAACAAAGAAACTAAGACTTCCTGCCCAGCCAGTCTGAAGCAGAATAAAGGGTTTATCTATGCTGATAACCCAAATCGAGGTGAGAATATCTTTAAAACAAATTTTTTTCCCTTGTTATTTTGACAACTGAAGAAATTGGAAGATATAACTTCAAGGGACTTGATTACGTAATGAGTCCACTCAGTTACAAGGCCTCAAGAAACGCAGAAAGTCTGCGTCATTCCGTCAAAGAGTATTAAAAGGAAACTAAGATTTTGAAGCTGAATGCAGGGTTTATTTATGCTGATAATCCAAATCGAGGTGAGAATATCTTTAAAGCACTTGGGTTTTTTATTTGTCTGTAAAAAAAGTTTATGGTTAAATTTTGTACATAGTTCTGCCATAATGTTATCATGCAAACT
Source organism: Pocillopora damicornis (assembly GCF_964200805.1). NCBI lineage: Eukaryota > Metazoa > Cnidaria > Anthozoa > Scleractinia > Pocilloporidae > Pocillopora > Pocillopora damicornis. The sequence goes on along the minus strand of NC_142674.1, from coordinate 28,475,477 downwards.
TGTGTGGGTTAACAAATCTCTTTTCCTTTTTACTTCGACAACTAAAGAAATTGGAAGACATAGTTTCAAGGGACTTAGTAACGTAATAAGTCCACTTAGTAACAACGTCTCAAGATTACGTATTTTATCTGCGTCATTCCGTCAAAAAGTAGACTTCAACCGTTAGAGTTGCTTGAATCTAACCTTCTATCATCAAACAGACCCATTTCTTAGAGCCAAACGGCATAAAAACTGTCCTACTAAGAACACCCTATAGTTATGGTATTATAACTTTTGCTTGCTTGTCATCAACCGCGAATTACGATGTAAAGTGATCATTACGTTGTAACAAGTACTTTCATTTATAAATGTTACTTGTACTGCCTACAGTCGTATGACATGTTGATTACGCATTCAAAGTAAAATGATTTGTTTGCATATTTCTTTCGCTGCAGCTTTACTCGGGTCAGTTCCCTTCAGAGCTGCAGAGTCCTGTCAACATATCATTCAAAGTGGAGATTCCACTGGGAGTGGAGAGTACTGGGTCGACCCACAAGGCAATGGGAACTCCTTTAAGGCTTCTTGTGACATGACGACTGATGGAGGTTTGTTTTCAGCTGTTTTTTTTTTTTTTCTTAGTTGTTTATATAACCAGGGTTTTTTTTTTGATTTAAAGGAGGCTGGATGATGGTGTTGAACGTTATTTTGGCAAGCTCCCAATCTTCGTGGTGGAATGGCACAGCTGAACAAACGTTTCAAGGTATACGTAACTATGGAAACGGCAAAATGGCTATAACCAAAAGCGCTATGAACCAACTAAGAGCGTACATAAACTTCACCCAAATAAGATTTCACTGTAGCAAAAGAAAAGGAACAATATTCCACGTCAGAACGACTCTGAACAACAAAGGTGCAGAAGTGGTGCGATATTTCAGCGGCGAAAGAGACGAGATGCCAGACTCGTGTGACTCCTTCGTCCGTATGGATGGCGATAACTCAAGACTGGCTCAGAATTGTGCGACATGGGCATATGATGGTAAGTGGGGACATGTCAGCCATAGTGTTGGAGAGAGTCGTCTGTACAGCTACGCAGCATTTGTGGCCTACAGTTATCACTGGATAATTGGTGGCGACTGGAAGTGTGATGATAATACTAACAACAACCTGTCAACGGGAGACTCTTGGAAAATATATGTCCGTTGAAATACACCTTCATGCAATAACTTTGTAATGTAGGACAAAGGATAAACGAACAATAGAAAAGTCAAATGGAAATTTATTAGCATTTGGAAGGCTATACACCTGACACTCTAACGACTTTAAATTTTTTAGTTTTTAATATCTAGGTCAGCTAAATGCAATCTTATTATTATTGGATATGGCTTAAATTTCCGTTGAAACTTAGTCAACGATAACCGTCCCTAAAATGATTGTAGTTGCGGGAATTCAACGCACAATCAGAAGCTGAATTCATTGACGGTTCCTATAAAAAGAACTAAGGGTAAGGCCAATTTCCTTGTAAATAGCCAAGGCAATAATTTTTCATGTTACTCATATCGTGTACTTGTTGTAGTCTTGTTCACGTTATAGCAATAACCTCAACAGCAAAGTTACTGAGTCTGCTCATCCGATTCATTTGTATTTATAATTATTTGAAAGCGTGTAAATTAAATCACAGCAAACGATTAACTAGAAGAAAAAGTAGGGAAATTTCTCGTGCAACTCAAAATCTTTTTGCAATTTCTTTTTCAGTTATTCAAAGATAAGATTCTATGCTACTGTTCCTGGCATGGGTTACACACATACAAAAAAGTGAATTGCATGTCTTTGTAATATTAATATACTATAACGGTCGTCAAACCCCGTCTTCATTTTAAATCAGTGTCGTGAAACATCCGGCTAAAACCAAGGAAATCGAAACAGACAACCAGAAGAAGGAAAATATTAATTTGGCATGGATTTGTTTGATCAATGAAGTAATGATTTGTGTCTCTTGTAACAGCTTTTAAAAATGATCATGTTACTTCAAGAAGCTGGAGAACTATTAATTCTGTCAAAGCTTATCTTCATAATACCACACAGATACACCGCGTATGACATAAACCATTAAACATTTACACTTACTGGACTTACTGCAAGTCTTCAGTGTGGAAACAAAATTTTTTTCATGTCTGATGCATGTACAGATGATTGATCTAAATCAATATGAAAATAATTGTAAATCACTTTTGTGTTACGAGTCGAATTTAGCAACAGACCCTTGAATTCATCATCCTAACGAAGGTACATCAAACACCTGGCAGAATTACCAGAAAATCGCCCGTGATAAAGTCACTATTTTTAACATCTCTGCTGGTACACAAGCAAAGGATGTGATCGAGAGAAGCGCATGTTTGCTAATACTCTGTCTCTATTTGAATGATTCAAGAGATTTCTCACGAAAAAAAATGAATATGACCCTAAGAACCCATATTTGGACAAAAGCCAAACGTCGATAATCCAAAATTAGAATTGCTATTGCAATTTCTGCTGGAAGAGATAAGCGCGCGCGACAAGTCAATGTAAGCTTTTGTGACGTCAGCTATATGTGACAGCACTCTACATGAGTCGCACGTCTGTTAAATTCAAAAGAGAAAAGGTTTCACAAAAGTTGCGCAATGGCCATGGCATCTCAAAATGCAGGTAAGTTAAAAGCTTCTCCTCTGAATGTTCCCGATAAATAACTCTAGTTGTATATATCGAGATCTTAAATTGCAATCGAGAAAGGTTTTAAAAGCCGAGTCAGTAGGCTGCGGAATGTAAGTATCTTCCAAACAATGCTAAGTTCGTAAGTTTGGGTGGAATCCCGAAAGGCTATTCACAGGGTTTAGGTCAATATTCGAAAAATAACTGTATTAATACTGATTGCTATATGAAATTGGAAATGGTTTAAAAGAAAAGTGAGGCGCAACAACAATTCAACTTTTACAGAGAAACATGAGGGAAAACAGGGATATCCTCTCGTAGAATTGCTTGCAAAGTTAAACCAATTGAATAGACTTAAACTAAGTATGTAGCTTGTGAAGGTTTTTTTTTTCCGTCGCTGCTGAGGGTATAGTGATTTTCCGGGTTCAATTTGTCTAAAAATTATTCCTGCTATTTTTCTTGTATCAGTGGCTGTTTACAAAACAAACGGTTCACGCGCGTGCGCCTGTTTGCGTGCGCGTGATATTGCTACGCTAACTTACGTATCGTGCACCAGTTTCTCTCGGTCTCTTGCAACTAGCGAGTATTTTCTGTTCCTTACATGGTCGAATCGCGAAGTTTAGGCTCGAGCTTTTCGAAGGTTGGATAACGCTACCCAATCAATTGCGATCCAGTGGATAAGTGTGAACGAAACGTAATGCGCTGCTGTCGGATAGACATTTTTTTAGTGGATAGCGTTATCCACCCAGCTGGTGCTAACAGTTAGATTTGCCTCGTTTTTTTAATACTAATTTTTGAGTTTTTGTTGAAATTACGCCGAAGGTTATGGAAGTCAAACGGAGGAAATAGTAATTTAGACATGTGGTTCAATTAAAAAAATATGCCTGTCGGTATTATGAAACAACGGTCTTTACCGATAGCGACATAGATTCACTATGGACAGCAGATCACAGCTTTTCGGCGGATGCGACAACAAACTTGAAATTGGATATCTACTATTGTTTGTGTGAGCCATAAACACTATCCTTTTACAGACTCTGAAATTTTAACTAAACTGAATCATAAGGATATAAAAAGTTCCCTAAAGATGTAACATCAACGAATAGCGAGTTTTATGTGAATAATATAGATCTATTAATAATATTTTCGTCGCTGCCTTTTTATATGTTAGATCCCCGTCAGAGTAAAGAGGAACTTGAAAAACTTCTCTCCGTTTTGGAGGAAGAGAATAGGGTAAAAGCATACCTTGTTATTTTCCATATAGTCTTAAGCGTATGAGACCCTGTGAACGATCGACTGTTATTTTTTCGTTTGCCTGTTTTTGTTGTTACTAATCTTCCAAACACTTTCTATAAGAACGCGCAGAGTGTCTCAACTTAACACATCTGAAAGTGCCTCATATGAACAGTTTTTGATTTTGGATGCAACAGTATTTCTGGATCAAGATTGAAACTAGTTGAATTACTAAATACTTTTTTTTAAACTTTTGCTCTTTAATTCAGAAATTGGAGATAGATCTGGGTGCTCAAAATAAGAAAATCGCCAACATATCGGCATTCCGTGCGTAAGTAATAAATGAATAATACAAATGAGTAATTACTTAAAGAAATTGATGGTTAGTTTGCACACAGTCACAGACAATAATAACAACTCGTTTGCAGCGTTTTTTTCGTTAAATGATCCACGATATGATTGTGAGCACAAGATTTCAATGGAGTGATATTTCTAGTTTTGGCCTTATTTTAAAAGTTATTCGGCAATTTCAACTGAATTGTATTCTTTAAACTTTTTTCTTTTCTTGAAGTCTTCTCGCTATACTCAAGGAAATTCGTATCCTCGATACCGAACACGTCTCTGTTTTTTTGGTTTTTTTTTCCAATTTCAGGGATACTAGAAGAGCTATGGCCGAAGAGTTATACAAACTTGAGAAGGAAAGAGAAAACGTGATGGTAAAAGTAATCATTATTGATGCTGTCAACGTATGATTGTCAATAGGCCGTCTTGTTAGTGAAACGATTTCACTGGCTTTCCTTATACTGGGGAGATGCACACGTCTGTACTTCTCGCAAATCTGGTCAGTGCTATTTCCTTCAGTGGTGCGAACCAGAGGGAGGGCTCGATCATCTGTGGGTCCGGAGATCGGGGGAAGGGGGGGAGGGCCTATAGGTTTTTTTTACTAATTGTCTGATACCAATATTCTTGCATCAACAAGATCGTATATTACCATTCAACTTTCTGATTTTGTTCCTGAGGGCGGCCGGGGGGGAGGGGTGGGGGGAGCGCAGGTTGGTTTAGAAGTAATTTTAGACCTCCCTGCCAAAAACTCTTAGATCCCGTCCTGTTCCTTTTTGCTGCTATATAAAATATTATGATTGAGAAACTTCGACAAGATGACCTCGCAATGTTTTTACTCATGTCTTATTAAATCTTTTATCTGTCGACAGGATGAGCTGAAGAAGTTGCAGAACGAAAACGAACGCTACGAGAGGCAAGACTCTGAAATATGCTATTCTATCTTGCATTATTTAATTGAAGTTTCTAGCATTGATCAAAGTCAGTATCTGAGTGATTTACCACCTACCCCTCCCCTAGTCCAACATTAACCCTAACTTGTTATCAGTTGAAAGTAGTTTTGGGGTCAGGGGAGGGCTTCGTGCGCATTTGTTCAGATACCGTCGTAAATCCAAGCTTTTAGTAGTGTAGATTTCAGTTATGAAAGCGGAATCCACTTTCTTAAATCCGCTGCCTTTTATTCAATGATTAAGGGGTCCCTCACCGGTATCTGGATGTCCCATAGTGCGGTTATGCTGCAAAGAATAACTTCTCATTTACGAATCTCATTCCCGGTACCGATGATAGCTTATATTCCGCAAAGCTCTCTTCTCAATCAGACTCGTTTTCGAAACAAGAAGACATGTTCTGCTGTTGAACCACTGAAATGTGTAAGAATCTATCGACGCTCTCGCGGTAAACCCCTCTAATAAACTTCCACTTTGCGACATATCTAAAAGATTGGAGGCTCTAGGCATTGCTAAAAAACCTTAGAGTGATTTATCGTTTTTAACATTGCTTTTAGTGAGCTGGACCAACTTGAAAGACGATCACGTGACCGACAGGAGCTGGTAAGCATAAAATTTACGACAAAATTCTGGAGAATTGTCACTTACTTATCAATATTCAGCTAAGAATCCTTTGAATTTTATGCAGGAAATTGTTAGCGACTCTGATGTAGAGGAAGCTGAGAGGTAAACAATATAATATAGCGCAATACTGAATACACCATTTGTAGGTATCCCTTCAAAGAGTTGTTTAACGATAAAAATTTGGGTCTGTTTAATTATATCTGAGCACACTTCACTTTCAGCAAATTATAACAGATCCATTACAGGTCAACTTTTCATCGATTGCTTTTTAAGCCTTACTAATTTATTTTATTTAATATTCAACGAGATCTAATTGCATCTCAAAGTTTTTATGTAAATGAATAAACCTCCCTTTCCAGTTAGTTTCATTCCGTTCTTCTTCCCCTGATCCTTACCTTATCGAAACAACATAAGAATTTATTTTCAAAAAAATTGACTATTTAACTTTATATTCAAATTCTTGTAGAAGAAATGCACAGCTCACTGAAGAAATAGCAAATATTGAACACAGAGTAAGTATTTGTTTGTATTTAGGCGCAAGAAAGTTTCTTCTTCTCGTCCAGCTAAGAACTTGCAATCACTTTGAATGACTATTCTTAGTACATTTCTGCTATACAATTCATGGGTTTTACAGATGACTAATTGTTTCCATTGTTATTTCATTTTCCAAATAGATTGAAATTTTGATATCCACCATAGCTGCATTAACCACATCAACGCAGGTTTGCAAATAGCACTTAACATTTCATCTCAAAAATTATCATCTGTGTATCATGAACTATTTTCTTACATTTAAGAACAAAGAGCACTCTTATTTTTCGCGCGAGAAGCTCCTTGAACGGTAGAAAAAAATTCTCATCCATTTTTATCATAAAACTATTGCCATTTTCGTTTAGATGACAGAGAAGATCACAGAAGATTATGAGAGGTGAATAACTTTTTCTCTAAATTTCGATTTTTTTTCTTTTCATTTGATTATAACTATTGACAGCAGTTGATAACAAGCAAGCTTTTATTTCCATATATCATCCACAGCGAACTGGAAAATCAGAGGAAACAATTAAATGCCGTCACAAACAAAGTAGGTTAAAAGTTTTTTTTTTCGTTGTCGATAAAAAACGTAGCTCTGATGACTTTGATGGAAATGTAGAGCGTCACTATTTTTCAGATTCAATAAAAAATAGTTTAGACCTATCAAATCTTGTATAATCAGGGAGAAAATCAGTATTTATTTCAGCATTGAGAAAAGCAGTGATGTCCATATTTCTCATTTCCTTAGAAAGCATTCGAGGAATTCGAAATCGAAAAGTTTCTAAATGAAATAAAGGTTTGTTTGAAATCATCATCATTTTAATATCTGATATCGAGTGCCCGTTCAAATAGGGGGAAGGAGGGAGGGGGGGGGGGGGCGGTGAGGCCCGTGTTCTCCTCCACCACACACGGTGTGAGTTTTTAAGGATTTTAAAAGTAGCTTAAACAATTTTTAAAAACTTTAAAGAGGCTTAAGCGTTTCTTGAAAGTGACAAAAAACCGCGAAAATTGTTTCAAATGCGCCAAATGGCACCGCGACGTGTTTGAACTTGATACATGCCTCCGAATCCCTCTCCATCCGACCCTCCCTACGGTACATTATGATACATCACCTCCCTCTCATCCCTCTCCACCCGACCCTCCCTACGGTACATTATGACACATCACCGGCTGTTTCTATCTCCCCTCACTTCAAAATCGTTGGTGCTAAATTATAGTTTGTTATTTTCAATTATTTCCAATTATATCTCTTAAAAGATATAAGAGGATCGTAAGTCCCGGTCAAATGTACAAATCATTACCTTGCTTCTTAGAATCGAATGTGATGGAATAGTCTTTTGAAAGCTCCAAAGCAGAGCATCAGGGACTAAGACCAAGAGACGAGAGGAGGAGGTTGAACACAAGATTTCTTAAAGCTCATACCGTTCCTAGTCCCTAAATACTCTCCCTTGTTCCGAAAATCTTTATTTCTCAGGAAGCAAATTTTGTTGTTTTGCAGATCATGGATGCTGATGTCGAAAGGTTACTTCCGCGTGAAACTTTCTTTTTTTCAAAATTTAAAAATTAAAAAGGTTCGTAAAGGTTCGTAATAGGCATTTCTTTTCTTTTTTTTCAGGAAAGCTGCCGCTTTGACAAAAGCAGAACAAGAGGTAGATGGAGCTTCTCTTTTGAAAATCTTAACTTTACTCTCGTTTTTCTTAGAATCATCATGTTTTTTTTTAGTTATCAAATTACTTGTAGTGAATAATTATTAAGGCATTTTCTCCTCAGAATTCAAGTTTGGAGGAGTCTATCAAAAAGGACAAACTTGAAGTGAAGGTAAGAAATGCGAAGAGCTTCGTTAAATAACAGAACTGATAAAGGACGTGGGGCGATTTTCAAGTGAGTAACCAAATTTATCCTTAATTTGATTGCATGTGCTTTACTACGCCCTGTGATTGGTGTAAAAATTCCCCCCACGCTCTCAACCAATGCAAACTGCCACCCATTATTACTAATCCACTCGAGCTTTTAGTCAGTTTTAAGAAAGTTAATGAAAGTATCGTCCATTTATGGTTTATTTATGTCTTTCAGGCTTTTAGAGAATCGATAAAGGAACATGAAAGGTAAGGAAAGTCTATCTCTTGGTAATATGTACATATTTATGAAGAAAAGATCAGGTGGTAATCAAATGCACACAGACTATTACAGACTTATTCAAATAACAGTTTTAAAGCAGCAACGATTTGATGCTTTCTCTATATGAATTTATTTCAGAACGGAACAACAGATTGAAAAGGATTTCGAAAACGCTCGTCTAGAGGTAATCTGCTGGTTTTCATACTAACTAGAATTTATTATTTCTCATCCCCATGTTGATTTATCCCTTCGGCGTTACCATAATTTATATTTGTTTACAGTTTTTTCGAACTAACTTGAATTCGACACTATCAGATATCGAAATTAGAATTTTTCTGTTTTGTAAGGAAAGCTTCTCAATATTGTGGCAAGGACATCAATAATAAACTTGTATGAGATACGAACGGCTTTGACCGTCGTTATCTTCTAAGGGACTGATTATCCCCGGGGAGGGGGGGGGGGGTGTGCGGAAGATTTTGACTGTGTCACGATTTAAAAAAAACCCGATACCCCTAAAAAGCTCTGTAATATTGTTATGACCACCTCTCACCTTCCTTGGCAGTTAATAGGCGGTCAATTTTCTTTCGTCCCCACGTTATACTCTGTTAGCGATAACTGATCTCCCATTCGATCCCCCTGAAGCCCATGTGATCCTCCCAAAAATCCTCAACATTTTATTCATCAAATTCTACTTCTTCTTTCAGTTTGCGTCGGTAATGAACGAGAGACAAACGTAAGTATTTCTCAAAAAATGGATAAATTTGTGAGACTTGCTTAACATCAATGATTTAATGACCATGATGGCTCCTCTCTGAATCTCTGAAGATTAACCGCTTCTAATAATTTTTTTTCTTACTTTGAAGCGTAGTGTTGTCGTCGGTCAATTATCTTAAAGTCTTGTTTCAGGCTTAACCAGTAATAGGACAAAATATTAACACTTGTTTTATTTCTATAGAGAGATTGATTACATCAAGATACAAATCGCAGATTTGCAAACCAAGTTACTGAATCATGGCAAACAAAATGAAGAAAAAAACGAAAAGGTTAGAGGATAATTGTAATATAACCTTATTTCCAAGAAAAGCAACTGTTTTTTTTTTAATTTTTTGCTCTTTCATTTACGTTTTTTCTTCCTCTTTTTTTATATTTTCTTTTTTTCTTTCCTCTTCTTAGGGTTTTGCAAAGAAGCCAAATTCACTTAAAAGAAGAGTCACTCGTTTTTTCAGAAGTACCACGGATTGATGGATTATTGAAAGATTTTATAAGATAACTTAACCTCCTGTCGTTACTGAAACTAATAAAATATCTTGTTGCTCTTCTGTGCAATGATATTATCTCGTTACTGCGTTACAGAAGGTTACTTAAAATTTGTATATTTGTATATTTGTTCGTCAACTATTTTGAAAAGAAATCCTTCTATTCGCTATAAAATTGATCGGATGAAGTAACGGCACCTGATTGTCAAAATGTGGAAATACGGTGGCCAATATTTTTTTAACTCTCAATATGCAGTAAGATTCATTCCAATTAATATTTAGTCATCACTCCTTTTAGTTTTGTTTCCGATTTGCTGTGACTAGAAAATAGGGTAATTGACCGCAGTTAAGGACCCTTAACAAGCCACTTTTTTCTCTTGAAATTACCTTGGTAGCTTATAACCTCTTGCCGAGTTTTTTCTGTTGCTAACGATCTTAGAAAAACCGCACTCATCATGCATCATCGATCATGACAGAAGCCCTACTCAAATGCTGTTTCTTTGTTGCTAACCATCATAGAGAAACCACACTCATCATGCATCATCGATCATAACAGAAGCCCTAGTCAAATACTATTTCTTTGGGAATGAGTGAGACATCTTGAACATTGCCTAATGAACGAGAAATCGAACTATTCATATCCCACTGGAAATGGCGCAGCCAAACCAAGCTCTCAGCGAAACATGATCAAAGGAAGGGTAAGCAAGTTTTAAACTGTTTCTTTATGACTTCAAACTGTTTCAATCAATTGATATTACTCTACAGTTTCTCACGCGTTTTTAGCTGTCATAATCAAGTAAACCCGTCCTGACTTCAAGTCAATTTTCTTTGAATCTGTCACATGCTTGGGGTCTTCGAAAAACTGTTAATCAGAAAATTCGACTAAAAAGATGGCTTGTTTTTTTGCGAATAACATGGGGCACACGAAACTATCTTTGATGGTATTTTGTAGTTCTCGTGACTGAAGTAATTTGCGTAATCATTTCATTTTCTCCTGACCAGCTCAACATACATGCATGAAGTTCAGTATCTACTCCAAGTCAGCTGCATCAGGTGCAACAACGATTTCGTTAAAGCTAGATTTCCTCATTGTAAAAGCCTCAATGATCATAATAACGAAAGGATTCTACCGCGAGAGTACAAATTTCTTGTTAAACTAAAGCGTTATAATTTGCAAGTCTTTTCATTTGCATTTTCTTAATTTTTCTGGTCTGTCTGCCAATTAGAATATTCAAAGATTTCTCTTTTTGAAAAATTTAAGGTCATTTGAACTTCAACTTTAGTTCGTTTCTGTTGTAATGCGAGGGGCTTAAGATATGAGCAAATCATGAAAATGACATCTATGGTACATCGCCCAAAAAGAGCAGAAGGGGAAGGAAACTTTGGTCATTGTTTAAATAACGAAATCAAAATGACATCTTGAAGCTAATGAAACAAGATAATCGTTTCAGATGATATGACGCACATTGTGAACTAGACCAAGGATCGTCGTCATCGTAAACTCGTTAAAAAGAGGCGAGCTCGTAAACAACAATTTAAGTCTGAGAAAACACTAAATTTCTTTTATATTAATACCAAGGTATCGACATTGGAAATTTTAAAAATGTTTTCAGTATATTTTGTCCGACTTCAGTTCTAGACACAATCTTATCTTTGAAGAATGAGCGAGGGCAATGTTGTGATATCTTTGTTGTTAACGTGAGTCAGTGACTTAAACATAATAGACTCTTGTTCCGTTCGAGTGATTATTTGGTAAACAACTTGATATTCGCTGTACTCATTAGATATGCCATCTGGTTTAATTAGTGGCGCTTCTGTTTGGAAAAATTTAGACGCGATCCAAAGCAAATATTAATCCCAGTTTTCTTGCAACCACGCCTTGACAAAAAAAGAGATTTGTTGCAAATGACAGCATTCACGTTGAGAACTGAGTCCTACTTTGTTAACGTAATGATCCATCATTTGGAGGGAAGAAGGATTACTTGAGTCATCGATGTAGATGGAATACGATTTGAGCTCTACGGTAAGGCATTCCAACCTATTTGAACCTGGGATCTTTACGGCAGGATTTACGGTACAACATTGTCAATTCGCAATATTGTGTAGATTTGCGTAGTTTACAGATGAGTCTAAAAGTGAGGTCTATGTCAAAAGGTAACATGCTATCCTCAATACCGGCTTTGTCTTGGATAACACATTCGCTAAAAGTTCGCAATAACATTGAAGTCGTTTTGTCTGAGGCTCTTTCCCGAATCAAGCCACACAACTTGAGACAAATTTGTACAAACAGGCAATGATTGAAGTACTGAGCTTGCAAACAATGGTTATTGTTTACAAATTCGATGTTGTTGACAAGATGCAAAAGCGATCTTTGTTCGAAGGCAGAAAATTCAGCTTATCTGATCAGTTCGTTTCGTTTTCTAGCACATCTTTCATTTTAAAAACGGAGTCAATCTGCAGTCTGTAACCGGGGTTGCTCAGATTTCAAAAAGCAACGCTGGAAGCGGTACGAATGTTCTAGAAACGAGACATTAAAAAAATAAAGGGAACAATTGATCGCTCCGCAAAGAGGCCATTATGAAGTGAGCTGTAGCACGCATAGGTTAAGTAAACAAAACAGCTCTATCTATTCATTTGTTTCCGCGGAAATAATAGCGATGCCTGTTTACTGCAATAGAGATCTCTTCAATAAATGCATCTACGCTGGTGCAAGTGAAATGGTGCCGGGGACCAAATGAAACAAGACATTTGCTACAAAACATGGAGAAAAATGCAAGTAATTATCAAAATTCGAGCGATACTTCATTTTCTCAAACTATTGACCCCTCGGGACCTGCTGGTAAATCACTCAAGACAAGTAAAGCTGAATTTCTGACTCCTAATAGCCAAAGGCAATATTTCATTTTCCAGAAATCTCTAAACTTGGGATTCTGCTTGACGGCTATTGTAAGTGCATCGGTCAAACTTAATTATTTATAATCTTAACCTAAGAATTTTTGGCTTTTAGGCGATGGAAAACTTTGCGAGTCACCAGGATATTCGAGGGAGACCAACGAGTCTCAGCTCAGTGATGGAACTAAGTACGCCTGAGAGCGACCTGTCTCTGCCATTCGAAGAAAACCTCACTGACCTAGTCCATGACTATCGCACTAATGAAGAAAGCTTGTTCGTCGAAAATGCAAAAAGAAGAACGAGAAGTATAGACTCTATAGGAGAACTCATACGGGAACTAAAGGAGATAAAAATAAATCAACTCCAACAATGCGAAAAAGTGGAAAAGGATCTGGTGAAGTCATTGACCCCTTTGCACATCGCAGCAGTGATGGGGGATGCATCAGCTGTCGAAAGGCTTGTCAGGGAAGGTGGCCATGATGTAGATCCACTATCTAAAGATCAGCGGACCCCACTTATCATGGCATGCTCATCAGGTAAAACTGACACCATTCGCACTTTGGTACACCTCGGAGCCAATGTCAATGCTTGTAGTGAAAGTGGTATGACACCCCTAATATTGGCTTCTTTAAACGACGATAAGACCACGATTCGCCTTCTATATAAACGTGGGGCGAAGGTGAAATGGAAAAACTCAATGGGCCTAGCAGCCCTACACTTTGCGGCATCTAATGGAAATGTAAACGCTGTTAGGGAACTTTTAAAGAGGGGAAGCGACCTCGATTCAAAAACAAATGAAGGATGTACCCCGCTGCACTTAGCTCTCCTAAATGTGCAACAGAATGCTATCGAGGAACTGATCAGCAGTGGGAGTGATCTTCACGCAAAGGATCAACATGGATACTCTCCAATGCATTATGCAGTCTTCTCGGGAAAAGCTCACATAACAAAAATTCTTCTCAATTACAAAGCTGATGTCAATGCAAAAGACAACTGCGAATTCACCCCGCTGCATTTTACAGCACATACGAATTGTGTTGAGGTTGCTAAGGAACTTATACAACATGGAGAAAAATTTAATGCACAAGCGAAGGACGGCATCACTCCGCTGATGATTGCTGCATTTCATAATAGCACACACGTTGGGAATTTACTGATAAGCAGCGGAGCAAAACGGAATGCGAATAACAAAGCTGGAAAAACAGCTCTTCACTTCGCTGCTCTCAAAGGAAATGTTCAGTTTACCCAGTTTCTGATCGATGTTGGTGTCCATGTTGATGCAGTCGACAACAATGGAAATACAGCATTACACCGCGCCTCGCAAAATGGAAAACACAGAACCCTAGAAACACTTTTGCAAGCAGGAAGCATGGTAAATTCCAAGAACGATAAAGGCCTGACGCCGCTCATGATAGCATCAAACAATGGCCATGTAAAGTGTTGTAAACATCTCATTAACTTCAAGGCTAACTTGGATGCACTCCATCACACAACTGGAACCACCTGTCTTCATTTTGCATCAGAGAGAGGTCATTCGGATGTTATCCAGTTGCTGATCGAAAATGGTGCAGACGTTTCTGCAAAAGACAAACGGGCTCTTACGGCCCTGCATAGAGCGTCAAAGAATGGACATCTTGAAACAGTCAAAGTCCTCTTGCTGCGTGGAAGCGATCCAAACAGCAGGGACAGCTGGAGCTACACTCCCTTGCATCGGGCAGCGGAGTGTGGTCACACTGAAACAGCTACTTTACTTATTAAACATGGGTCTCATATCTCCGCCACTGACAAATGGAAGTTTACGCCACTGCATAGAAGTGCCAGCGAAGGCCATGTCAACACTGTACGAACCTTACTGCTACATGATAGCGAAATACATGCAATTGATTGTCTGGGATACACACCACTCCACAGAGCTGCAGAACGTGGCCACACGGACGCCTGTCGATTGCTAATCAGAAGTGGGAGTAGCGTGCGAGCAACTGACTTTCAAGGGTTCATTCCACTTCATAGAGCTTCACAGAACGGACACAAAGAGACTGCAAAGCTTTTACTAAGGGAGAAAAGTGACATTAAGGCGAGAACATACACTATAAATTTGTCATCATCGAGCCTGAATTTACGAACAAATTCCTCAACGGGTCAGAATGGCGTCGCAGAGGAAAGCCGCCGTCAAGATGGCCATACGTCTCTTCATTTAGCTTCAGAGAATGGTCATAAGGAAACAGTCGAGTTATTACTGAGAGAAGGCGCTGATGTCAATGCTCTTGATCACTGCGATTGTTCAGCATTGCACAAGGCATCAGAAAATGGTCACACCTCCGTTGTGGAATATTTGCTTCTCAAAGGGAGCAACATTAACGGTACGGACAAATGGAGAAACACTGCTGCACATCGTGCAGCACAAAACGGACACACAGATACTGTTGAAAGTTTGCTGGCTAATCGTGCCAGTGCACATGCAGTAAATCAATCCGAGTCCACGCCCCTGCACTGTGCTGCGACATCCGGACATCTGGAAACAGTCCAAGCTCTGATAGTCGTGGGAGGAAGCAACATTCATGCTAAAGATTCACGTGGACACACGCCTTTGCACCGTGCTGCTCAAAATGGTCATACTCAAGCCGTGGATTGCCTTCTTAGACAAGGTAGTGACGTGAATTCGTTGAGTAAAGAGAAGTTGACGCCACTGGTTCTTAGCGCGTATGGTGGCTTTACAGACACTTGTTGCGTGCTTATTAACTATGGTTGCTCAATAAATAACTCAATGAGTAGCGGACTCACGGCCCTTCACCTTGCTGCTCAGAACGGACACACGAAAACTTGCGAACTGCTAGCGACACGTGGGGGAAGCGTACACGCTAAAGACAACTGGGGTTATACGCCATTACATCGGGCGGCGCACAACAACCACAAAGAAACTATCCAAGCTTTGTTGACGCATGGCAGTGATGTAACATCCGCTGACAAATTCGAATTTACTGCATTACAGCGCGCAGCGCAAAGAGGACACAGGGAATCTTTGGAACTTCTCACATCACATGCGATTCAGAGAATGAGGAGGCACAGTACTTTGGATCCTCCCAGGGGGAGACATGTTCACTTTGAGAAAGCAGACTCTGACTGCAGTACCTGCCGAATGATGGGCCTTTACATCATCCCAGAAGATAGCAACGACGAAAACATCGGAGAGACTCGGAAAAGACGGCAAAGATTTCAGACAATGTGATACATTTCTAGAATCACTTGGCATAATGTTTTCTTTTTTAAAACTTGATTCCAGTGCAAGCTCTTCAATTAACGATTGTTAAAAATTTAGGCGAAAGTAATCAAAATTTAGTCGATTTAGTCATTTCAATGATAGACATATAATTTATTTTAAAATTTTATACGATTCAGTGCTGCGATTTACTATAATGACACTTTCAGAATTTCGTTGACGCCATTCGTGTATTCAATGTCACTACTTTTTAGCAAACGGGTCGTTGTGTGTTTAAATAACTGAGATGCAAGACGTGAAACGGGATCGACAATGATGGAAAAAGACGGGGGCTGGGCATACCAACTTGGGAGAGCGAAACAATTCATAAGTATTCAAACAAACATTTACTCACTTGCTCGTAAAAAATATTTTGAACAGTTCGCTTGTATAACATAACTTTAAGTGGGGCTGGAAACATAATACAACAAATTTAACGTCTTTTTTTCTGATCAAGTCACTGATTCTGAGGAAACCCGTCAACGAGCGCGAGAAATCAATCGAAGTACCCAAGAAGACATGAACCGGCGCAAACAAAAACGACAGGATTTAGGAATCGAATGTTGCCGAATATCCAAGAAGAAGTTAGCGAAAACGGAATAGAAGTAGTGGTTTGTAAAACAAAGGCAAAAAAAAAACCTTTTCGAAAACGCTTTATGAATTAGATATTTTAAAAAGGCGGAGTTGAATAAACACGATTTGACAATTACAGAATTCGATCTTTTAAAATGTTCTGAACTTTGATAAACGGAGGGCGAAGCAAAATAAAGTGCGCTAGTACAATTAAATTACCAACAATGAGCGATCTCAGGTCCTGTCTACAATATACTGAGAAGACTTATAGTCCAAAAGCATCGTTTTCGAACTGATCCCGCCTTGTGTACTCGAGGGAAGTTTGCGGGCAGACGCACGAAAGAAAAAATCTTTTGTCAGCCAAAGTTTTAAAAAGAAACTGAGAAAACGAAAGCCTTTCGGAAATGCTGCCAGAGCCGCAAAGAAAATACTGTGAAAATTATATTGCGGCAACTAATGTAGTCCCCTTAAAAATTATTGCCTATCTGTTACGTTATTCACATGACCCGGCTAAGTGGAGGTATTAAACATTCGTGATTGTCATCGCGTCTGTGACACGGAGAATGGAATGACTTAATGATCAAACATTCAGCCGATGAAATTTTTAATCCGGATTATTCAAAGTGGCCATTTAAATACAACGTACAGAAAGGCCATTATACGGTCAAACATGCTCCTCCAACAGGATGTTGGATAAAAATGTTTGATTGCTCTGCCGGGACGATGGTGTCGGCAGTATCAGGTAAACAACGGCTTTAATGAATGTAGCAACCGCTGTGCACGTGCGTATAATTTTGAAGGGTTTCCTGAACCAACCCATGCAAAACAACAACATTACCTACCAAATAAAATGGCTTTCTGCAACAAGTGAAAACCAATGTCCAAATTTTCACTCGTGTATTTAGATAAAACTCCTCCTTTTTGCAGTGATTTGAAAAAATTTTATATCAATGCAAAAACTGGAGCAATCTAGTTGATTCCGAGATTCTTTTTCAATTCGCGTCGTCTTGATTGTGTCAGTCGCTTTTGCGAAAACTCCCCACATTAAAACTTAACATTCTACAATTTAGAAAATACAAAAAAGCTCTCACCAGTTTTTAGCGCGGTTGAATCCTATTTGAGTCAAATTCTTCCCACAACTGCTCGAGCGGCTGCAATAAAACTCTTGCGACTTGCAACACATTCAAATTTAAGATCTAAGCTTTGCTAACAAATTTCTTGTGCGGTGTGCCTCATGGGAATTAACCTCCACTGTCTCACAAAAAGCGTGCGCGGATCAAAATTAGCAAATTATCAGGAACGCAGTCAAACAAAGCAACCATCTTTGATTTTTTTGTGCGTCTTCGTTCACGACCAACAACATGAGACAAAAAAAATAAGCTATTTTCTGTAATTTTTTTCTCAAAATTGATTTTTTTAAATTTTCACAACGCAGAATGCAATGCTAACATTCAGTTTATACCACTGACACTAATTAGATTATTTTAACAACGGCACATTCGCTACTATAGACATAACTGTTCTAACATTGATTAAAATTCTTGCAGAGTTTCTTAAATTAGTCAGGATACCTTACAATATGTAAAGGAGAAGTTTCTACGGGGAGGTGGGGGGGGGGGGGAGGGAGGGGAATTAATTACAAGATCACTGGTTTTACTATCAACTAAGTAATTTACCCATTGTAAAAACTGGCTTGCGGCAGACACGACAGTATTTAAAAATCTTAAAATCCTGACTTTCATTAAATTACGTTATCTCATGACAGTCTAGAAATTCCACCAACAGCGGTTACAACATAAAAAGGAACTTTTTTACAAAGAAAATCTATTCGGCTTGATTTTTTAGATGAAACATGCTGTGGAACGTATGCACAATATAAATAAAGAAATTTTTTTTAACTATCAGTGGGCTGAAACAGGAAGCGGGGAGGGGGGGGGGCATGCTTCCTCGAAAAATCGTGAGTATGGAATTTCACAGTATTTCGGAGTCTCAACCTCTATACGAGGCGTGTCTCGTTGCCAACTGCTTATAATTAGTTCCTGATCTCTTTTTTTAAATAGTTAACGAACAAAGACCTGCCATGTATCTCCTACGGACAGAGGGGCTGAGGAACTGTATAAATCGTCACAGGCCAAGACAGAAGGTTTTATGTTCACATAATATTTGCCTTCCCAGAATATCGGATCGTTATAGATACGAAAACTGCCCTTATTTTTGAAA
Organism: Pocillopora damicornis; assembly: GCF_964200805.1. Taxonomy (NCBI): domain Eukaryota; kingdom Metazoa; phylum Cnidaria; class Anthozoa; order Scleractinia; family Pocilloporidae; genus Pocillopora; species Pocillopora damicornis. Next base: position 28,456,824 of record NC_142674.1, on the reverse strand, counting down.
CTTCCCCACTTCTCGCATTCACCACGTGTCCCATTATTCCCCCATTTTGAACAGTTAACCGAAAGATAAGCATTATCCCCAGGTAACCTTTCAAACGAGGCACAAGCTCTTGGCTGAATGTTAGGATCTTCAATGAAATATTTCACCACGCTGTGTCCATTGATGTCGTTTTTGGTCATAATATGAAGAGTCCTGCCTGTGGTTTTTTTATAGCAGTAGAACCGTATCTGCGTGAAACCCGTGAGTTGTTTTAACTTAAATATTGCAGACACATCAATACGTATGATTCCTTTGCTGTAATTACTTATCATTCTGTAGTTTTTCTCTCTGACCATTGGCGTTAATGACGTGGTGTTTTTGACCACAGTTTGTGCGATCAGAGTCCAGCCACCTGAAAAAAATTTGTGACACTGAAACTCAGAATAAAACTAGACAGATATCAGCCGGCTCAGAGTGAAATACACCTCAGGCAGAAATTACGTACATATACGAAAGATAAGCGAGTTCTGATTGGCTACCCGAACGGGCAAGATGGACTCATCTTACCCGCTCACGAATGCCCGTTTTGTTCCCGTGCAGGGAAAAAAAAAATTGCACTAAGCAGACGACTTACGAACTTGAGCGGAAGTCATCATCAGAGTCAAGTTACTTTGATTGTAATTTCCGTTTTGGTTGTCGAAACGTCAGTCACTATTACAGTCAGCATTCCTTCTTAAGATTACTCAATCACACAACACAATCAATTATTGCTCTTGCGTTCAAACCATTTCCTGTATTTCATTTATCGTACCTCCGTTTGTTTGCATATCACAGAAAACTGTAAAAGGGGCATCAGAGTTGGATGGAGCGATCCAATATTCTCCATTGGGAGAGTTCTCCTGCGAATCTTTTATATCCTTACAAGACAAACCAGGAAAGTCTTCTTCCTCGCCTATACGGCCTAATACAAAAATAGATTGGAGGAAAGTAAGAATGAAGCAATAAAATCCAATAAAAATAGCCCAATTATTTTATCCATCCTCATAGCTTTTTTTATCTTTATTATTTAATTATAAAGGTGTAAACGTGGAAAAAAATCCGTGGAAAGGTTGTAAAAATACTGAATCAGTAGGAGCGAAATCTTTGTTCATGAAAAGAAACATTTCGTATACGATGCAAAATGCCCACCTCTGATTAGCTATTTTTAAAAAAAAAACCCCGTTTGTCAAAATTGAAACGACAGGTTTTAATCTGGAAGGATTTTTTGACAGTCCTTTACCAAATTGCCATGACCACTAATTTAAAATGGCGCAATATTTGTTTAGTGTCTGAGTTACTTTGACATCTAATTTTGTGGGAGACTTAAATTTCTGCAGCTAACTAGCTAGATAAATTATGGCCTTTTGATTTAAAATTTAACGACTTGGTGAAAACATAATATTAAGATATGATATTTTTCGACTTACTTCTGAAGGGATTGTCCACATACACGTTTCCGTCTGATGGAACAAACCGGACTTCATTCCCGTTTTTAGTTCTGTTATTCAACTCACAAATGGATTTTTCTGCGTTGTAGTTAATACTTTGACACTTGACGTTACTTTTACACAATTGGAAACAACTCCAAATGTCTTTTTCGACCTGGCTTGTGATTGTGTGTCCCAGTAGTTTGTAATTCTCAATCGAGTTGGTTCTCGTGCATCCTTGAGCTAAAAAGCTGGCAAAAGATGCGAAAATCCATATGCTTTGGAAATGGCAAAGTTTCAGTCGTCGAAGACAAATTTTTAGAGGCATCTCAACTAAAACGAACAAAGAAAAATATATTATTAAGAATCACGTTCAGTAATATTCAGTTTTGATATCAAAACAATGATGTGATTGGTTGTCCCTGTGATTGCCGGTCGTCAGTAGGACAACACTAATAAATCTTAAGAGAATCTGTCAATTGATTAAATGCAGCAAGGGCCGGATCTTAGTCCAGTTTAGAAAGCAAGCTACTTTGTAAAGGATTTCATGGTCAGAATTGTGGCGGGATCAGCGACATGATTCCGACGAAATTCTCGAAAGTCTAGCTAACTTAATGGGCCCAAAGCTATATTTTAAAGTCTCAATCTTAGGAAAAGTAATGCAGGTCTTACCTCAAAAACAAATACGATTTTTTTTTTTTAATTTCCTGATTGCTCCATTGTTTTACTTTCAAAGCATTCAATAAATCGATCATGAATTCTAACAGGAGCGACAAAAATCAACTTTTCGGAGCCAATAAATAATTCCCGACCCATTCATATGGAAAAATTGCCCCTGGGATTCAAGTCCGGACCCACGAAGATTCTCGTGATCAAGGGATTCCCTGTGAGCGGTAACTCAGTAACAAATATTCCGCCTTTTTATATACTTATGATCGACTCAGTAATGTGGTTTAGTGAATAGCTTTACGCAATTCATCTTAAACCAAGTTTTTTCAGTGGCAACCAAGCTTCGAAACAGGATCTTCTGATAGTTTTAATTTCCTTAACTAGATCAATAGATTTGGAGCGTTTTTTTCCTTGCACATTATCTGGCATAAACCGATTCGTTTCAATCAAAATTAAAACGGCACTAAACTTACCTCATTGAAATATTCCACATCCTTCAGCACAACTATACCTCAAACAATTATGTCTTTCATGATGTTAAATCTTCCATTATGCAAATTTTTCATCAGATAATGTAATTCGTAATTTTTGTGTTGTCTTTTCTTATTTGCGAATTGTCAAAGCTCGGTGAAATAAATTTCAAATAAGATAACAGATTATTTTACAAAGCGCACCGATCTAAATAGAACTAATATGTTTGCCTTCTGTAATGTATTACGTAACATGGCGATCGACATTGATCCTTTTTCATTATGAGTGAACTAATGGCTAGAGCTTCAATCAGTTTAGGTCAGTCGTTTGGCCCTCACTCGTTCATTCGTTAGTATAGCTCACCGTCTTCCGTTTGTTTTCGTTCCGCTTTTTTTTCGTTCGTTGAATTAGTTAGCTGGGAAGTTTGGTTGTTAGGTTTGCTTGTTCCTCTTCTAGTGGGTTTCCCTCTTGCGTCTGTTTCATGTGCTATTTTATTTACCTATTGCTTTATTTCGTCCGATCATCGACTGCTTACAAAGCGTCTGGCTGCTCATTACTCCAGTTACCCTGTGTGCTTTAGCAGCTCCAGCTGAATAGGTTGAACATCGGTTATAAGGGCAGACAATGTGTCTTGTTTCAACGCAAGTCACTGGGGTGATTTCATGCTTTCCTACAATGTCTATCACGTCAATTCAAGCAAACAAATGATAAAAACCAGTAAAATGGGAGAATCGTTGATATCGAAATTATTAATGGAGGGAGGGGGGGTGAGTTTCTGAGGAAACTAGGAGTTACGTCTATGGGAGCCAAATTATGTCATCAATTCAGTTGACAAAACCAGACTATCAAAAGTATTATTGTGTCATTGTAAATCATTCTGAACAGCAAAGGTACTTGAAACACATAGGAATGAACTGTAAAAGTTGTGAAAGTTTCGAACCATGAAAATCACCCCCGCTATTCTGTCCAATACCGAAGAAAGTATCGGCTCCTTATCTGTTATTTAGAATTTTAAAATAGCTCACCATTACAATGCGATGTTTTATGCATGAATGGTTGACAGTGGTTCGTGAAAAGTGTAAAGTGCGTTTTAAGCCAGGGGGCGGGATCACATCTTTTCGCAAGAGCAAGGCAATCAGTAAGAGGCAAATAATTTTGCAAAACATGCTTCCCTTAGGTCACAAGTATGTTTTACAGTGGTTTTCGTTTTTCGAAAAGGCGTTTTCCAATTGCGCACTGCACATTGCTACCTTAATGCACTTCATGATCCAAGTTGAAAGTTAATACGTGTCTATCTACTGCTGATCAACATTTTAAACATAAACTGAGTTTAATCGACACTCTAACCTTTTTGTTTTCAAATAAAGGCGCCTTTGGAATTGCAAGGTTGATAATTACAGGAAAAACTCACCGAGCCAACTATTTTACACAGACACCATGTATTAGTTATCTGAGCTGTGTGTCCGTGATACACAGCTAAAAAGTTACAATTCAGTAGATTTAGCTAATCAGTTGTGTTATTGATGGTAGCGGGCCCCAACTTTGTCTACTATATTTATTAAACTTGCATGAGTCGTACTCTGGCCGATTGATTTTTAAATCATTTAACAAGAACTTCTTTGAATACTGCACTTTAACTTCAAAACACTTTTTTTTTTACATAAAATTGAATGAAGATGAAAGAGAAAGCTAACACTTAATATATTCTTACTTTTGAAGAGGTTTCCATTTTATGTGGCTATTTTCACCGCAGTAAACGTGCCTGCAGGTTTTGTTTTGTGTCAGTAATAACTCAACACTAATTGCTTCTAACAGAATGTACTAAGTAACCGTAAACGATGATATTACAGGTCATCTTAATCTTGATTTTTGGGAAGGAAACATCGTGGTCGAGCTAAAATATGGCTGATGAATACAAAATAACCTTGCATGAACTTTCTTGACTACCTCCCAATAACTTTAGGCCCAATGACTTTCGATAAAAGTAATAATCTATATATATCTTATCTATAGGTAAGTGTTACCTTAGGCTTGAGAGAACCACTTACAGAAAAGATTAGTTCAAGTTTGGTAGAGCACGAACATTTTAAACACCCACGCTATTTTTGAAGAAACAAATATATACAAAGAAAGAATGAACAGATAAGTCAGTAACATTACTATGGACGTTAATCATTAAACGTGGAAAAGGTATATAAGTGTGAAAACACTGCATTTTAGCATAGGAAGTCACACGTAGGTGATGTGCCTTAAAACAGGAGGAAAACATGAAGTTGGTGATTCTTCTGACGTTTCTTACGCTTTTTCAGGCTGGTAAGAATTTGAGAATGACTCTCTGGCTTAGTTTTAGCTTCAGAAAAAATCTGACTCATAATGACTACTATAAGATATTCTTTTATTTCCTTCCTCTAGAAACGATTTTAATTTGTTTCGAGGAAATTGCTCTTTATGGACATCATATGATAGACAATAAAAGGTCGTGACTTAAAATTATCGCACAGGTATCTGACCCGAATAACATCAACTTTAATTTCCGTTTAAGAAAAGTGAGTGACACTTATTGATTTTCGTTCAACAAAATCAGCTAATCGTAGCAAACTCTTAACAGTTTTTACCGAGTGGATGTCCAGGTGATTAGTTTTCAAATGCAATTCTTCATAACGACAACAAAATAAATAATCAGAAAGTACTACTAAAACTGAACCAAGATAAAAGTGAGAACACCAAGAAAAAAAAAGTGATAATAATAATAATAAAAATTAAACTTGATATATCACCAAGATTTTGCTTCGTTTTGCTCCTCTAAAAAACCAAAACACAAATTCTTGAAATTCTGCTTTTCAAAGAGGAAGAAAGATAATTTTTGAATCCTACAATTTTTTTCTTTTTGAAAGCGTCATTTATTAAAACAAGTAGGACACCAAATCAACATGAAAAATATCTTTTTGATATTCTTTTTTCCTACATTTGTCATAAAAAAATTATCACTATTAGGTGACGGAAAATACTTAAATCGTTATAGGATATCAACTTTACACCTCTAAAGGTATTCTTTACGTCTTATCACATATATACCTTATATCGAGATTTTTATACCTATCTGCTTTGTATTTGCATAAACAAGGAAACATGACGTCATCCTCGACCCAGCCCTTTGGCTCATGTAGCGAGAGAGAGTTTGTAGAACAAGCTGTTGGAGTCTGCGAGAAGATATTTTACCTGGAATTGGCAAGGAATCTTACTGCAGATTGCCGGTAAGGAGGAAAAGCTTTTATTTCTGTAAAGGAGATATGATTTTTGTTTTACTGAGCAGTTCCAAAATAAGAACGAATACTTCTTGTCATCAAACTCATATTTTCATAAGGGATCTTTAACACTGGCGCCTAAACAACTTTTGGCTCAAATTTTTAAACTGTAGTATACCTTCTGCTTTTTCGCTCTTTGCCAATATATTTTTTATTCAATCAGTGAGAGACGAGAGAGATTTAAATCATTGTTTATTCACGACAAAGAACGAAACAAACTCACCAGAATACATGACGTATCCACACCAGAATAATTAACACTTTACCGTCTATGGCTGAACGGGTTGAAATTTTCCACGTTTTTCTCCAAACAGCACGGTGCATGCGCAACTTTCAGCATGTTTTGTTAAAAAGACCCGCCAGTGCCTCGGAGGATACTTCAGTGAGGACCAAATAGACTATGCGGTCAACAAAACAGCGCTGTTCTTAAAACAAACTGGCTCGCCTCAGTGGTACTGCTCTAATAAACCAACCAATATGTCATCCTTGGATCCAGACCTCAGACAGCATTTTCCCTGCAGTGATAAACTCTTCGCTGAGGGATACAAATGTACGAAAGACTTCAGAGAGATCTTCAACACTAACAGGAGTGACCCCAGATTGTGCGGGTGAGTATCTTTTATAGGAAACTTGATGTGTCACGTGTGTGGTTGAGATAATCTCTGTGTTACAGTGCTGCATAGCCTTGCCCGAACAAAAAAAAAATTGTTTTTTTTTTAACAAAAAGTAGCGATTTTAATCTACATTAAGTCGTTGAAACTGTACGCGTTTTAAGACCTTCTTGAGTATGTTTAACCTACAATATAATTTTCATGTGTCTGTTTGTTTGTCTTTTCATGATAAAGATAATGTGATAAGCCATTCAGTCATAAAATCCTCAGCCCAGGGTACTGCAACAGTAAGAAATGAACGGGCTTTCTTTCAAGGGTATTGACTTTGCTTAACCGGAGAAAATTGTTGAGGACAACAAATTAAAAGGAAAAAATAAATGAATAAAAAAAAATAGAATTAAATGGACATGACTAATGGGGCAGAATTTCAACCCTATTTCTGTAGATTTAAGATATAACTTGACATACATTTATCTCGTAATTTTTCTTCAGAGCTTTTTCTGTTGCCAGGAATTGCACGCAGTCAGTGTTTGATCGTAACTGTAACAGTAGCATTCAGGTACCATCCGAAAACCGGTTCAACCCGTTTTGCAAAAACACTGGAAATGCAACCGTTGTCGCATATCAAGCCCCCGAAAAAATAGACACTAACGGGAATTGTACGCAAACAGTCTTTGATCGTTTCCGTAACGACACCATGCCCGTACCAACGCAAAATCAGTTCAACCTGTTTTGCAATAACACTAGAAATGGGGCCACAATCGTATATCAAGCCTCGAGGAGGCCAGAAATCAGCGGTGCACGCAGGAACAAAAAATCGATTTCAAGGATGTTGAGTATTACGCTCGCAGTGCTGTATGATTTTGTGATAAGGGGTTTGGGGTCGAACTGAAAGACTGGATCCTGGACTGGAAATGAACAGATTGGGTTCGGCACGAAATACCACAGTAATCTGATAAAAGTTGATGTCAAAAACCCATAGATTAAGGAACAAAATAAAGAAGAATCATCGTCCTTCCTGTATCGTCCTTTGAATCTTTAACTTTATTCTCTCGTAAGGTTTAATTTTAGTGTAACATCTACCTTAAGAAGAGCTGCGAGATCGATGTCGATACTGCACACAAGAAAACTGTGCTTTACTCCATTTCATTTCACCGTTTAAAAATTTTAAAATTCCATCTTGAAGCATTAGACATAAAAATCATAATATTTATTCCATCTAGCAACAGTTACCAAGAATGGCTAATTACTCTCGTATAATCTCTACTTGACGAGTTTAGAATCGATAAAATAGGCAACTCTGTCAGCGAGCCATAAGTCTGACATAAATAGAATGGGCGTCTTCAATGCGACAATTTCAAAAGCAAAATTCAGACAAACATAAAAACAATGTTGATAAAAAAAGAGAAGGTTTTTTCTAGAATGCTTCTTTTAAATTGTTGTTTTGTTATTATGTCGAGTAGTACAATAGCTCTCCCGGCTGCCATGGACATGGCGCGACGGCTGCTTAGAGACCACGTGTATGACGTTAATGAACTACTCCAAGACAAATCATCGTGACGTTAAAAATTTAAATGACTAAAAACACTCTACAATTTATCGTTAGTAAAAGTGGACTGTACATGTTACTTGGCCATCTATGGGTTACATGATTGATACAGGCTGTCAAGCCGTGCGGCTGATAATTACGGTAGGGCAAATTATTGCATGATGTGAGGGCGATACGGGTGTTTGAGCACTGACAATGATCTTATATGATGAAGCAGATGCAACGGATCACTGAAAAATTATTTATGTGAATATTAAAATCATTGGTTGTTTACGCACAAAGAATCACGACATTGATTGAAAACATGGACGGCATTTTATGGGTTTACAGTCATCATCTGTTATTTTTCTAACTATGTTTAAGACCTTCGCTGTTGGTTGGATTTTCTTTTCATCAGGTGAGCTAAACGCCATTAGATCCAAACTGAACTTCATCATTGCATACATGTGAGCTTCGCCATTGCGCAGTAAATTTTGGATACCAATTTGATTCCCTTATTCGCTTTGACATAAAGATAAAAATTGCAAGACGAGGAAAAATGACTCAGAACAGAGCGATTGTAAGAGACAAATCTCTAAAAAACACTGCAGACGGAAACGGACCTAATTATGGACTCAACTCTTTCCGCTTTTAGCATATTAATGCTGAAGTTAACAGTGCAAGGTCTACATTTTTACCTCCCTCACGGCTTGTTTTTGATAATTATCACAGTCTGATGTTCCTTTAAAATACTGAATATATGATATAGCCAAATTGTCAGGTTATTATAGAAGACATTTCGATAAATCTTTCATGACAATCGGCATCGTGTCTAAGCCAAGTTGTTCCGCCGTTCCTCCTGTTCTGCCGGAGCTGTGTTAAACATTTGGAGTATAGAAATCAACTAAACAAAATATCGTTTGATATAAGAATCTCTACATTCGTTTGTTTCACGAAGCTTATTGAAATTTATTTTTTGTTACCGCGTCTTCTACCCAAAGCTGTTTTATTAGAAAGATGCAGCGGATTACAAATGGTTGGAAGCTGCACTTTTCAAGAATACATTGACAAGGCTCGACAATGTACGACGGCGTTTATTGCAGATCTACAGAAAGATCCTTTTGTGGATTGCAAGTAAGGAGAAATCCAAAACGTTTGTTGGAATCTGGATGAAACTTGAATTATTTAGTGTTAAATGGTCTAAAATAGTAACCTTAAACTCGAGAATTGCATAACCATTTACTCTTAATCCTTTAACTCCAGTGAGTGACTAGGAGAGAATTTCTCCTTACTAGATCTACACAATATCATGCGGACAAGTGATGAGAATAAAGAGAAAGATCAATTATGGAACTATCACTAATTGATCCGATACCAAATTCTCTCAACTAACGTAATGAGAATCGTTTGGCAGACAGTAAGGAGAATTACTAATGAGATCTTTGGAGTTAAAGTGTTAAGTTCTCCCTTAAGCCGCAGCTCATTTTCTTTATTAGGCTGACAAGTTCGACGATAAACACACAAACGATCAAACATTCATTTATTATAAGAAAAAATGATGATCAAACAAATCTCATATAACACGTATATCTTTTCATATCACCTGTTTGTTAGATTAAAAATGCATCGATACTTTGAAGTGAAGCTTAGTTTTGATCACCTATGAGGGTATAAAAGTAAGGAAAGGTGTCTTGCTGAAGAATAGTAAAGTTATAGAAAATGATGAAAGAATTCCAAAGGGAATAAGAAAAACATCAAGTCACTGTTTGAGGAAGATCTTCCGTCTCACAGAGGTCTCTGTCCGTTTTGAAAACGGTGGAAGTTGTGGACAGGTCATTACTTATCTGCGGGGACGGGAGGGGGAGGGGGGGGGGAGAGATCGGTGATGAAATTCACCAGATCCCCTCATAAGACTCTCTAATACTTTTATGATCCCCTTCATAGGCAGTTGATTGGCAGTCAATCGACTATACTTCCCCCTTATACTCTGCTGGCGTTGACTAATTCCACCTCAGCTCCTCCATGAAATCCTCGCGATCCTCCCGCTCCCCCCCCCCCCCGAAAAAATTATATAATCCTCAGCCTTTACCCCTACCCCCGTCCAGGCGACAAATAGCGACTGTTCCTTTATATTGATTGACCTTGATGTTGTTATAGTTGTAAGATTCATCTGACAGTTTACATTCTGTTCTTCTGAACCCAGAATAATTTATGACAGAATGGTGGAGTGTACCAAAGATTACGTAAGAGATTGCGTTAGAAGCCTTGTACCCGATAATGATATTGAAGCCTTTTTAACGGAGGCAGCTAAGCAACTGAAATCTGAAGACTTTTACTGCAAGGATGGATTGTTTTCCAAGCCAATTCTGATAGACGAACAGAAAAAAGAAATCCCATGCAATGAAACATTTTTCAACGAATCCAGAGTATGTGGAGACACATTTCAAACGAAGTTTAGGAGAAACAGGGCTGACAAAAGTCTTTGCAAGTATGTTCAATATTTGAGAAAGTATTCTTCGATTGTAGTGCTGAGAAATTAAATGTAGAGAGGAAGGCGCTATTTGGTTGCACTGAATGTTACAAAACATAATAGTAATAATACTAGCTTTAGATAGTGAGTGATCAAACAAAATAAATTTTTTTCTGCATTATATTCTGCTATGCACCTCACCTCAAAATTCTTTGGCGTATTCTTTGAATTCAAGATTGAAGACGTTTTACTCTTGACTTAAAGACTTTCTTTTCATTAATTTTTTTGTATTGTCATTGTTGTCAATAATTATATCAAATTTAATGGCTCAGAATAAGCTACTTACACACAATTTATAATCATATTTTCATTCATAGGGAATTCACGGTCGCAAAGTCATGTTTAAAGGAAGCAGTCGATCAATATTGTCAATTTGACGCAGACGCAGCGGAAATATTACAACCGGCCTTTGATGGGTACAATCCATTCTGTATTGTTTCATCTGAGGAGGAAGGTGAGATATCATAATAGGCGATAAACAAATAAACAAACAAACAAACAATGTTCAGACACTCTCTGAGGATACTTTTTGCTAACTGCCTGATAATATCGTATGTGGTAATCGTCACTTGAAGAAATGATGTAAAATGAGCTTTTAGGAATCAAAGCATGCCAGGAAACAGAGTTTCAATCAAAGAGCTGAGAATGAAGCAAAAAAGGGTGAAAAGCAAGGATACGGATTGGGAAGAAACAATTATTTGGAGAACATAAAAACCTCACGTCAAATTAAGACAAAACATCCTTGACTCTTCTCCTGTCAGGAATGTATCTCGTCCCTTAAAACCTGAACACAACAATGATTTGGTCAGAGCCTCTCAAGATTATCATTAGAAAAACTGATAATGATAATATAGCTATACTGATAATCATACTGAAAACAATAATGATGATGACAACGACAAAATTAAAACGACATACAGTCCATGAAAGCAAAAGGTACATGGTTGAAAATGTGTTCTACTTTGGTTGAGATCCCTTGATCTAATTATTGCCTTTTTCCTTTTTTTCTTGTAATAATCTGATTGACATTTGGTGAAATGACTCAACCAGATGAAGATGAAGGTTATTATTTACAGGACGCTCAGTTGTTTGATCAGTGTTCTATGATCGCACAGCTGAACAGAACCAGACAGTGTATTACACTTTTTATAAGAAGCCTACAACAAGATCCGCAGGGAAACTGTAGGTTCGTGTCAAGTACTTTGTGATTGATTAATTTAACAAAGACTGAGGGAAATGTCGGTAGATATTAATGTCAAACATAGCATCACTGACGAGAGTCAAACAGTCAGCAAATACGGTGACAATAATAACAACAAATACAACAATAATCCGCTGTTTCGTTTTGTTTCCCTTTTTTTTCAACTCCTTTTAAGGAGTTCACAGATAGTTGATGAACCTGATTTTGTTTTTTCCCGTATTTTTCTGTCAGTGCCGGCTTGAAATTAGCGGTTCAAAATTAGAATCAATATCAACTTATCCATTTAAGGCAAGAAATATAACGTTCACGCATTTTTAGAAAAATTGTTACCGTGTGCATGGGGAGATAAATACGTTTATCCGGAGGTCGTTCAAATCTTAATTCGTATTTACTAGATTGGTCTGTGCGGAACACGAATAATTCTTATTCTTTTCCCTTCATCCAAAAGCGTGAAATACATTTACATGCAAGACTGTATTGTCTGCATGCTCCGATCCTGTCTTCAGAGGTATGGATTCATCTCTGAAGCTGACATTGAAGTACAAGCTGAAGAGTCCTTGAATCGCACAAACCCCGAGAATTTCTATTGTCGCGGCATGTTAGAGGCACCAAAAGCCTCCTCGGAGGATGAAGATCTTCAGTGCGATGAAGGCTTCTTTGAGGAAGAAGTAAAATGCCTAAAGGAATTCAACGATACTTTTATTGCCAATGTTTCGGATCCGACCCTTTGCAGGTAGGAATAATGCCAATGAAAAATAGAATATAAATTTTGCAGCATGAGATTTAGACGTTCATAATTGGCGCTCAATCTTACAAAAAACATAAAATAGTTCAGAAATATTTTCATCGCCTAAATATGTCGAACACGAAGTATGAAAAGCACACTTTTTATTCTATAGCTGTGCACTGTCGATGGAGGCAGGAAATTTGAGGGATTTAACAAATTCCTTTTGGTTCATGAAACCTGCTGTTTGTTTCATTTACAAATAGTGGGCATGTAAGGTTGAGTGAAGCGAAAGGTCAGAACACTTTTGTTCACGACATCTTTTATAAAGGGTTAGTAACAAGTTCTTAGAATTCGAGGGTCGCATAATCTTCCCATTTTATTGCGAAATCTCCTTCATCTCTAGTCTCAAATTTTTTCATACAGCCTGGCTGTATGAAAATAGGCTGGCGTTATCGTTGTTAGCAACGATAGTTTGTGCACAAGGCTCTTGCGTGAATGGAATTCATGGACTAATCTTAGTTATACTTCAGCGAAAAATATGTTTTGTGTAGAGGAAATTGTTTAGTCTTGTTCCTGCATGGCCGACAATGATCTCCGCCCTCAGGCGGGTGTCAAATATTTACCATTTACTATCACTTGTTTCATGTACAGGTTTTTAACATTCCTTCAGTAAAAAAATGTAGCTTTTCACATTTTGACTTTGAAAATTTTGAATTTATGTATGAATATTGTGCCCTTTCTCTAATTTAATTTCTGGCAGCAAATTTTCCGAATCTAAACAATGCCTCAGAGATCTCATAACAACTCGCTGTCCAAGTGGGAGCAGAACATCTTCTCTTGAGTTCGCTTTGATATTTGATGATTACAATCCTTTTTGCTGGAGAGGCACTGATCAAGAACAAGGTACTCCCATAATTAGCCCCTATGATAATTAATTTGCTTCCCATTGTAGACTTGTTAGAAGCCCTTTTTTGACCATTCCAGTCTGCATGAAAGAGCAAAAACTTATGCCTATTTTGAGACAGTGATATGGGAATTGTCGTATCCAATGTCACTGCGTACCTACCCCTCCCCTAACTAAACATTAACCCTAAACTTGTTATGAGTTGAACATCGCCGAGTTAGGGGAGGGGTAGGGGCGCAATTGCTCAGATATGACATCGATCCAAATTTTTGCTCAAATGAACTCCAGTTTGTATCTCAAAAGAGCATTTCTAAAGCTAAAAATTGATTTCCAAATCATGTAAATAAACCTTTTTAGCCTGAGGAATTTTTACCATCAAATTTCTCCTCAGACTACTGAATCACTCAGTAAGGTCACGAAAATAAAGGAAATGCTCAGCAACTGAAGAAGCTCTTGATTTTTTAATAGTATGGAGAGTATGAAAGGGAGAATATGCATACTGATGTCGAAAGGGTTTGAAGCGAAAAGACTCATTTTACTGTGCATTAGGTATTGCATATCCAATATCATAATTTCACTTTTTTTTTATGGAAGTCATGCACGTAATCAGTCTATGTCTTAACTATTTTTATTTTTATTGTGGTCTTTTACTCTTCTTTCTCAGATGCAGCCCTCCCGTCGCCTACAGAAGAATTGAGCGACCCATGTTTAGCTGAATTTCCAACAGCTTCGTTATTATTACGATCAAAAGGAAGAACTCTTTCTCAATCTCATTCTCTATCGTTTGTCTTTTTTTACAATCTCCTCGGCTACTTGACAATGTGGATAAGTCCTCTAAATCAGAGGTAATGCAAAAGCAAAAATCCTCTAGATTAATTGTTCGTAAGTTTGCAGCAATATTTAATAAAGCATCATATTTAATTTAAATAAATGAATGCCGTTAAAAGCCAGAATAGTTGTCTTTGTTGAGAACAGTACTTGTGTTTCGTGGTTTCTTTGGTTCATTTCACATAACAAAAGGACGCAAACAAACAACCAAATAAATGACAAATAGTGATGATTGTTTCCCATTCTCCTTGGAAGGTTCCGGCTAACTTTGAACGGTTGCGTAGGATGTCCGACGGTTCACCTGATTTCAGACAGTTTCGTTTGATTTCGGGGAGTTACGTCTGATTTCGGATAGATCCGTTTTGGAGAGTTCCGTTTGATTTCGGAGAGTTTCGTTTGATTTCGGATAGTTCTTTTTTAATTTAAGTCGGTTCTGTCGGATTTTGGACTCTTCCGTCCGAAACGGTTTCAGTTAGAAGACCAAAATCGGAAGAACAATTTTATTTTTAATATCGGACAAGCAATAAAACACAACTCTTAACTACTACAGACTGGCTGCCTCGAACAGCTCTCGAGGCAATTTGCTGTCTATGCTATACATGCGTATATCAACATTATTATTACACTGCTATAAAGGTTTTTGTGTCGGTTGAAATTAAACAGGGCAACGATTTTCATAAATACTAACGTGAAAAGCGTCATCATGAATATAAATTTGTGTACCATGTTCTTCAATACTTTGAACATAAGTTTTGAAAATCCCCACTTTCACTTCTTTTTTGTATTAGCTTCTTTGTCATCTTTCATCCGAGGAACTCTGATTCATAAAATTATGCATTGCAGCAGTCAGCCAATCACTTTCGGTTTACGAGATTATATTTATATCTGATCCCTCTACAAAGAAGGAACAAAAATTTCAAACCAAACCATCAGTCACGTGACACTACTTGTCTCAATCAAATGATCGTACTGTCTCACTTTCCCTCTTAAATAGTCGTCATTATCAGATAGATATAAAGACGCATCGAAGTTCATTTTTCCCGTTTGCCGTTGCCTTAAAAATTACGCAAAAAGAAAAATATTAGCTTATGTTATGGTCAACAGTTCTTCATGGGCATCTACAATGCATTCTTGTCTCCCAGTTCTGTGGTTAAAGATTAGGACGCCATTGATGGAATCTCGCTCCAGTGCACTCTCAGAGTAACATCGCCACAGTCTCCCGGAAGTAGAGTTTACTCGACCGAACAGCGCTTTCATGGCGTTAGGGCAATTGTATGAATTGATGGCGTGCTTATCATTGCATCTGTCATCCCGAAGAGACTGAACTGTATAGTCTGGGAAAAATGCAGATATTACCGTTAACATCTACTCAGGAAGGTCAGGTGTTTAGCGGGGGAGGGGAGGGTATGTTTGTAATGGGAAAAGGTAGTTGATCGTAAGTTGAACCTTACATCCAATGTTTTAGTTTTGAAAACTGGTAGAATATCATTTCAGAATTCTTTCGGAGATATAAAATAAAAAATACCTATTACCGAAGCAGCAGATAAGTGAAAATACGGTTGAAAAGTAGACTTATAGTTGACATTTCTTAGATTTCTTTTCCTAATTGCGCACTTGACAATTTTGTCGTGTACATCGCTAATTTTCTCACTTACCCGTTTAGCAAGTAGGTGATTATAAGATCAGCTCAAGATCAGTTAAATTTTGAATCTCCGAGATCATATTCAAAGGAATTAACACTAAATTTCATCCAGGCTGACCTATTTTTGAGACCGGTTATTATTTATCACTAATAATATTCTTATGATCCCTCTTTAGTAGCAATTAATAGGCAATAAATAATAATAATAATAGTAATAATCCATAGTCCCCTTCATACTTTGCGACGACTGATCCACTTTCCGTTACGCCTGAAAACCTTGTGATTGCCCCAAATCTTCGAATTTTCACCCTCTCTCCCCGCGCACGATAGAAAATGACTGGTGACTCATATATATAAACTGTACCTGGCACTAAGCACTCCGAGTTTTCGATCAGTTGTACGTCTCCGTGAAAACCATTCCTGAATGAGCCCCAGCTCACCTCCGTCCCCCAACTGGAGCGACAATCACGTGACAGGGTCACTATAGTGTTAAAATCCAAAAGAATATCCCAGAAGTTGACACCTGTGATTTTCCCTACAAACGATTTTTCCGGGACAAAATTGCTCTTAGAATCATCGAAACCCTGTCCGATAATGAAGTTCCCAGAAATATTTAAAATGCAGTCTGTTTTCAAATTCATCACAGCAGAAAGTTCTCCATCACTATAAATAAAAGAAAAGCCGAAGCCAGTCCTTTTTATAAAAGAGAGAAATATTGTGTGATTGCGGTTTGATTTATTTATAAGTATTAGGGGGGCACTATGGTAATCAGCCAATAAGGAAAGAGGATTTAAACCACGTAATACTCACGAACCAATCATTGAAGTATATGATTGGTTCATTTGTTCTACGTGATACAAAATACTCTTCTCTGACTGATTGTACCAAAGTGCCCCCTTATTTACTAACCCACTATCCGACCTTGCCTAGAGTTCCCTTAATGATACAGCTTTTATAACACAACTCCTGGGAAAAATCTCCTAGGAAAAATGTTTCAGCACATCTTCATGGGAAATACCTTTATGGACGTCTTCTGAATTAATAGCTTCCTTCAGAGGTAAAAGCGCTCCTGGAATATCATCCTTAAGAGCAAACCAGGAAAAGACGTTTCCGCTCTCTCTGCCATTTCCTCGGTATAAGGCGACAATGGTACGTTTCTCCAAGATAGTTCCCCAGATATTAAGACCACCCACGTAGCCAGCTAGTGCAGATTGACCGAAAGCTCTTCCTAAAACCAATTTGGTTTGTGCTGGGAAGGAGTAAACGCGTTGCAGCTCATCAATGCTGGCCACTTTACCATCCACCATAACTTCAAAATGTCCCGTTGTGGAATCCCAAAGGGAGCAGAAAAAATGTGATCGTTTATCTAGAAGCGGAAAATTTAACCACCTGCCGGAAAGAGAAATGTTTTAAAAATGTGGTGAGATCCGGTTTCTTACTTACACGGTTGTCTTTTCAGAAGAAAATTTGCCAAAACAGCACTGTTACATTCTTAAATTTCGTTGACTCAGCTGTATTCAAAAACCTACCTGACAGTTTTCTCATTCATGTTGAACATTCCTCTGTAACCTTTAAATTTCAATCCAAAGTAGGAGAAGGTGTCATTTTTTAAGAGTGAAATCATGGCACCTGCCTTTTCCATTTTTGGCGCGTAAATCCACAAACACATGGTAAACTTGATTAGTTCTTGAGGAATGATAGCTGTGACATTTAACAAATCTTCTCGACGTTTTTTCCCGAAGTGGACACTATACAACTTAGTGGAATCTGTTGGTATAAACACAGGGCGTAAAAATGAAGTCGTGCCACATCCTTACTACGCATGCACGAGTAACACGGCTAAACGACTGCGCAAGCTCTTACCTGCCAAAGCCCAACCTTTTCTTTTTTGTTTTGTTTTACACAAAAGGCGTGTTTGTTCATTGTGGATATGATGTAAAATGAATGTTTAATCGCTTTCCTCTCGACACAAAGACACTTTTAAGAGTACACCGCGACGTTTTAAGTTTATCTGTGTTTGTCACGATTTACCTAAATATGTGGCGTTAGAAGGACATATTCGTACGTCTCCGCGCAGACCACTCTGCAATCCTAGTAACCGCCAGTCTACATGGTCCCCAAAGCCTCTACTGCTGCAGTTGTGAGTGTATGACATAAATTCCCTTGAAATATTTATCCAACGACTCCAAATGTTAAAATGCGAAATTTTTCCTAAAGAAAAAATTGGTATTTTCAAGCGTAACAACGTTTAATATATTTTGTTTTGAGCTTTTTCTTCTTTGTTACATTTACTGCGGTTCGTTTTCGATCAAACAGTCATTTCGTTTTCTGTCACTTCCAGTCGGGTCTTTCAATCCATCAGTCAGTCAAGTAGTAAGCCCGCCTGTTCGTCGGTTGGTCGATTGTTCAGCCAACAACCCAACCCGCCAATTACTACATTAATCATTCGATTACTTTTAGACAGTAATTGAGTCAGTCAGTCGGTCAATTATTCAACCACAGTCATTCAGTCAATCAACCAATCAGCCAGTCAGTCTGTCAGTTAGTCAGTTAGTTAGTCAGTCAACCAGTCAGTCAATTGGTCAGTCAACCAGTCAGTCAGTCAGTCAGTCAGTCAGTCATTCAACCAGACAGTCATTCAGTCAATCAACCAATCAGCCAGTCAGTCTGTCAGTTAGTCAGTTAGTTAGTCAGTCAACCAGTCAGTCAATTGGTCAGTCAACCAGTCAGTCAGTCAGTCAGTCAGTCATTCAACCAGACAGTCATTCAGTCAATCAACCAATCAGCCAGTCAGTCTGTCAGTTAGTCAGTTAGTTAGTCAGTCAACCAGTCAGTCAACCAGTCAGTCAACCAGTCAGTCAATCAGTCAGTCAACCAGTCAGTCAGTCAGTCAGTAAGTTAGTCAGTTAGTCAGTCAATCAGTCAGTCAGTTCATCCGTCTTCGAACAATCCATAAATCAAGTTAATTTCAATAGCACATCTCCACATATTATTTATTTTTAAAACAGAATTGGATGATTAGTCTCCGATATCCAACCTTGAAATGAGCCATTCAAACGTTGATTGGGCAACGCCCTCTGCCCAAGAATAAGCTGCTCCCTTCCTTCAAACAATCTTACGAGATTAGCTGCCTTATTGTCGGGAAGCCCTTTCAGACTGTCCACGAATAAGTTGAGGCTGTCTTTCGGGTATTGCTTACTCAGGCATAAGTGATGCCAGTGACCGTCGTTGATTGGTGCAATGTAGAATGCTCTATGAATGAAAAGATGTAAAAAATATGAACCAAAATCGCATATCTTACAATTGAACCACATTATCATCTCAATTATGATTGGTTAAACCTTTTTCAAGCAAGAAGGATAATGGATATGTCTAACAACAGTTCCAAATGGATGGCACTTACATATGTTAGTATTTTGCGAAATGGAAAATTAAAATAGAAAAATAGAGACAAATAAATAGAAAAATAAAAAAAGAATTTGACGCTTTCTTCGTGATGGACTCATAACGAATAAATCTTTAGTCTCTTTAGTGTAAATTCTATTTTATCACTTGAACTGTGATGTGTTATTTTTAACTGCTTTCCTGGTTTTTATGACAGAAGCTCCAAGAGCAATAAGCGGTGTGTGCGCAATGTTTTAAAACCTCATCATTATTTTCATTTTTATCATTATCACTTTTATTATCATTATTCTTACAGGATAGAATGACGCTATTTTCTAGTGAGAAGTGATATGTTTCTTGGCCGAGTTGTCCATCAATCTTCGAGAGCTGGAAATTCAAGATATTTTATCGAGGGGCGGGAAACAACCTCAAGAGAGAATCATGCAGCAAGAAAATACTCTAAATTTGCCTTGGAATATAAGCACCAACTCAAGGCTCTGTTTATCGCATACAATAAGAATCATAAATACCTCTCTTTTCCTTCAGTTACCAAGACGCATTTTCCAGTTTCACTACACTGAAAATAAGTTGCTGATCCGTAAGAAAAAAGAATCAATGTGCCTTTTTTCGAGGTCTGCAGCCACAAACAAAGTGTGAATGTTTCCAGTGGGTTGATATTTCCATCAAAAACAACAAAGTTGGAAGTGTTGTCGGAGGGAAAGTGAAGGTTGAAATGATCGGCATCAGCTAAAAAAGCAGTCGATAAAATGTGCAAACATTTTGACAATGTATGGTTTTATGAAAGTAGTTGGAGGGTTTAGTGTTCTTTGGCGAGTTTTCGAACTCACTTTTGTCGCTTAAAGGTCAGCTCCCTCGGCTCGACTAGTTCAAAAGTAGAGCGGTTATTGTCTCTAGTATTCTGTCTATGCGTTGAGAGACGTGTAGAACAGAGCTGGGATTTCGCGACTCTGGGACGATTACGCCGAATTTAATTTCACTCGCTTAATAACACAAATGATGTTGAGGTATCAATTAGGTTTACGAATTGTCTTTCTATCAACATGCGAAGTCGTGTATTTGAAATATTAAGAAAACATAAAATAAAATCATTAAATTCGAAATGTTCTATCATTTTCTCTTGTCTTGCAAGCCACCATGTTGCTTCAGTTGCCATGATGCATACAGTTTGATTCAGCTCTGTTGTCAACCATTGGTAATGACTTATGTACCCTAACAAGACACCAAACCTGTCCAGAATTCGCAGCGGTCCCCATATGTTTTCTTGTGAGCACATTCACACTTGAAAGTTGACTCTCCTGAACAACTTTCAAGACAGCGAGCTAGATTCATGCAAGGAGAGGACAAGCATCCCTACAACAAATCAAAAGATATTATTTGTTGCTAAAGAGAGCAAGCATGTCCTTTCTGGATATCAATTTATATTGTTTAATTGAATTGATCGATCAATTTTGGAGGATTTCTAGTTTGGTGGTGCGGGATTTCCCATTCACATCTCCCATGATGCTTCTCTTCACCCAGTTATCGGAAATGTTTTAACGAAAAATGTTTGTCGACCCGACCCAAACCCCCTTCGTGCTTTCACTACTTCTTCACTATTGCATCGTTTATCATGGCGCTTCGTTATGCTAACTGAACACTGGGCTACTATTTAAACACTTTCCTTCCCTTTCACTGATTCCTAGTTGATATTCATTTTTCTCTTGTTTACTTGGGAAAAGGAAGCTTAATTTCTGCAGCCTGCAAAAAGTTTACAATAGGGATGTGTAATTGGGAAAGGTTCTCCAACTTTCCTGTAGAATTTCTCGTTATATTATACTTCAGTACAGTCAAACCCTTTATATAATGTCTGAGTAAGTCTGAATCCTAAACAGAGTACATCTCTTTTTTGCATAAAAACTGGTAATATTTACTAACCACTTGGCTGGCTTCGTAATGCACAAGTCCATCAGACTTTTTGCACTCGGAAGGTGAGCATATACTTTGTGTGGCGTCATTCAGCTGACAGTTACCCTGCACGCTTTCATTTGAATTAAAACTGAAAGATCTGCATTCACGAGTCGCTGTACACTCCATTGCACAGTCCAAGGACGAGACAACTGTCACCCTTTTGATCTCATGATTCAACAAGGCAAATCCTAGGTTAAGGTATGGAAAAAAATTCATAATTACTCCTTTCCCTTCTTTCATTTGCTGTTTAGGTGTTTTTTCAATCCTGAGGTCATTCCAAAACGCAGCTTCGAGTAATTACAACAACGAACAACGGAGAAAGTTCTCTTTAAATTGTAAAATGGCCAAGAAATTTTGAAAACATCATCATATTTATCTCTGAATTTTATAAGAATAAAAAGCAGATCTGTTTTGACTAAGATTATTCTACCGTTACCGACAATTATAGCCTAGTTTTGAGACAAAAAATACATACAATTTGAACTGTATATAGTTGCATAACTAAGTATGTTCATCCATCTTATTTTAAATATCTTTAAATGTTCAGACAACAACATTCGCTTACCTGTTCCAACAAGTTCAAATCGTTTGGCTTTTGAGCACGATCCCGTGAGAGTTCGAACTACGCACGGGAAAGTCAGAGAGAGGAGAACTACCATCGCTACCTGAAGAGGGGACATATTAAAATGATTATAACACAAACAACTTGGTGAGCACAATATGTTATAATGCCTAATTACATCATTGAAATAGAGGCGATAAGGCTTTTAATATTGAGATTAGTGATTAAGAGGGTGACGATTATACGGTGAAAATTAAATTCATTTTGTACAATAAGTGTTAAAATATTTCAATAGTTTGATTCCGAATTGTACTCTGGCCCCATTTTGCTCTATAGCTCTTCAAAGAAGACAAATTTAGGTGATCCAGTGACAACAACCCACCTCTGGAAGGCCGAGATTTTCAAGTACTAATGTATATGATGGCGCAAAAAGAGAGGTTAAATTTTACGTTATTACAAACAGGCCAAAAGTAAAATAATTGCAATCTGATTTCGGCCGTTTTAAGACGAGTGAAAATATTCTCTGTAGCTTAAACAAGTTATTTTTCGCTATTCTTTTATAGTGAAGATTTGGAGATTTTATGAAAAATAAGTGAAATCCGAGTTTAGCTATTTTGTATGTGTTTAAGCACGCAATCATTTTGCTTAGAATGGACCAATGATGGCCACTTCTTCCAACGACATTATGCCACGGAATCACAAGACAGCATAACCAACTCTATTTGTTTCAGTTATTAATGATTGTATTTCATAGCAAGTGCTAATGGATTTTTTGGTTAAAGAGAGTCATTTGACTATCTTAAAGGCAACAATTACAACCGAAAAAAGCAATTTTCTTCATCGTTGGTTTTGTTTCATTGTTTTTACTATTTTAGGCTCGGAAAGAAGGGAAATTGTACCGTAGTTTAGTAATTTTTTAATGTGAAAATTGTAATGCAATTACTGATGATAATTTCATGGAAAAAAAATCCGTTAGGTCTCTTGTAGCGGGGCTCGCAGAGCGTAGCCCCATAATTATACAAAATGGTGGTAGTAACCCGTCAAGCCAGAAAAATTTGGACTTATGACCGTAGGACAGTACAACCGACCGTCCAAGGTGCTACTTTTAGCATGCGTGGTCAACTGTACCGCGGGCACGTCAACGCCAAGGCTTTGTCTAGTAGTCCAGTGGTTAGTGCACCGGGCTCCGAGTCGGACGACCCGGGTTCCAGTCCTGGCCGGGGCGAGGCGTTGTGCCCTTGCGACATGCGGGAAAAAAAGGCAAACTCCGCTTTTAGGCTTGGCTAAATCTATACATTATTTCACTTCATTAGGGAAAAAACCACGAGATGAGGAATTAGTAATTATTTTTCTCTCAGAGAGGGGGATGGGGTGGGGTGTGTTGGGATTAGGATGTTGGGGGATCACGTGGTTTTCCGAGGAAACGGAGGGAGGATCAGTCGTCGCCAACAGAGTATAGAAAATTAACTACATATTAACTTCTAATGAGTGGGGGAGGGATTGGGGGGATTGTACAAATTTGCATTATACAAATTTGGAGTAATTTTCATCTTACGACCAAAATCCTAAAGCTTTGCCCTCCCACTCAGGTGACAAATAACCATCCGTTCCTTTATATTGGTGTAGCGCGAGTCAACTCACCGTCTCTCAAACGTCAAACAACCTCGCAGCGTGGGTTCCGCCAAGCGTGTAGCGCACGACATAATCCCGATACTCGCGCACCACACACTCGCCGCGTTATGTGCCACGAAATTTTAAGCACTTGTCTGCTATAGCCGTAGATTTAGTTTCTTTCGGCTCCTAAATCTGAAGAAAACAAAAAATAGAACATAACATTCGCACAATGGTAACAAAAACATCTCGGTAAGAACATTATGCAGAGTTCAAATCTAATTAGTCTTACTGACGTGTCAAACTGGCACTAAAGTTAGATCAACAGGCATGGAAGTCGGCTAAAAGCGTAGAAAAATCTCCTATTTAGGAAAGATGAAGCGTTAATTTCTGTTCACTCCAATTCCTTTAAAGAAATTGTCCTGCAGCGGAAAAATTAGTAAAAATACATTTTGCAGAGTTCGGTTCTAAACGGCATAGACTTACATTAAACTTTTCAATATTTTCCCCAATGTTGGTCGTGTCAAAATGGCGTTCAAACGTGTAAAACAAATGTTGTCTAGTGTAATCTAGAAGTCTGACCATGAGCGTAGCAGAATCTCTCAGGTTAAGAGAGATGTAGCGTTGGTTTCAGTTCTCTCCAATCGCTGTGAAATTACGTCGCAGGGAATTAATTGATGGCCTAGTAGCGTAGAAAATTAAATTAATCAAGCGACAACGTAACATCAGCAACAGCGGCAGCGAGAATGTGCACGTGCGTTTGAAAATGATCAATTTCCGTGCCGTTCATCGCAAAACAACAACCTGGAATAATCTCAATTGCGTTTATTTTGGTGAGCAGATTGAAAACTTTTAAAAATATATCTCGAATATTTTTTGAATACAGTAGTCGGAAAGAAGAGACATGAAAAAGGCTTGAGCACAAGACAGGTGATCTGAAGGCTTGTATTCAAAAGTATGCCCCATTACATGTTTTTTTCGCTGCCAAGCACTAAAAGGATTTAACAAACGACATCGATTTAATGAAAACGCTTTTATCACATTTAAGCCACGAATGACATTAGAGACGCTGTGAAGGGAAACTAGGTATGAGCCAATAACACTGATTAATTTTGATGATATAGGTAGAAGGAACAGTTATGGTAAAATCGACGACAGGAATTTTTTGAATCGGTTTGAAATCGCTTATAAAATTTAAAGAGATGAAGAATGGCGAACAGTTTTGAGCTTTGATACTGTTTCTAATTAAACATTACGCAGAGAAAAAAATGGCAATCGAATTCACCCAAAAAGGATGAATTACCGTTAATACATCTCGTTTCCCATTCTGCGGGAACGTGTGAAAGATTCAGTCGGTGAGGAGCCAAAGCTTGAAACGTCCGACAGCTTTAGCGTCTCTTTACATGGGTTAATTTTCATTATCAACTCAGTCAATAAAACCAAATTATTTTTCTACATCCCTATCGACGGAACACCACAGTTTCTTTAGAAACTTGCTCCCTTTCATCATCAATTAATTTTTCAGGGACAGGGAATGGAACGTGAACTAATAATTTTTTGCGTATTGGAAAACGTATCAATGCAAAATTAAACAGGAAATGCTGAACATTTGAATGATTTGACACTTTATGTTTGAATTACGAGACCATTTGCGAAAATTGGATTAGAAATATTTTCTTTCTTGTTCTTCGTTTGCAATAAAGTAGTTATAAAGTAGACAAGGTAAACGGTAGTTTTTCTTCACCAAATGGCATCCTTTTACCTCAAGAAGAAAAAGCGGTCAATTTTTTCGCATCTAAAACTTAAAACTCAGCAAGAAAAGTTTAAACGTTGTTTACGCTAAAGTTCGATCGAATACGAATCATCTGTTAAGTCAAAAAACTTATTTCGGACAAAAATCTCTGTACTTTACATGTCTTAATTGTTGTTATTTTAGAGCGATTGCGGAGGTCTTTCGAAAAATAAACATTTGGTCAAAACACAATAACTACAATGTAACAGGAAGCGCATCCGTTGACCAGTGCTATTATAAATATATTCGAAATAAAACGGGAAAAACTTAGTTCTAATGACATTGTACTGTTGACACAAATGTCACTATCGTTTTACGAATTAACTCCGCTTCCTCAAGAATGTTTTTAATTAATTATATTGTTTTATCTTTTGGAATTTCGATACACAATGATTTTTGTAAAATATTAAGGGCGTAATTCCTTGGGTTATTTTTTCCAACTGACCTTTTTTCATAACCTGGCTGTTTTGACGCGCGAAAGAAAGGTCTCACCGGGATGATGGCTGTTGAGGCTGAAGGTTAACATTTTGACGAATTTTAGGCTTATGGAAACATCTTTCAATTGTTGTCAACTGAATTTTTTTGTCGCTAACTTTTTTAACGGCCAACAGTTACAATTTTTCAATTTTTACGCCTTACGGCTAAATTTTTGTGGCTGTTTTACGGCTAACTCCGTTAAGCCCCTCCAGAAACATATCCCCTGTGTACCGTGTACGTATGAAAAATTTACATAAGGTTAATCAATGTATTCAAATATGCTCTTCCAGAAAAACGTAAACATAATTGCTAATCGAAGTTTTCTCAGCGAATATCAAATGAAATTTTTGCTTGCGGTTCACTTTTCTTGGGAATAAAAAGTCTCTCATTTTCGTTTCATCGTAAGGCCAAAAATCGCGTCTCTGTTTTCATATTTTTAGATGTCAAGAATTGTCAGTTGCTATTTTAGCATAGCTCTAGTCAAGATTTACGATTGCCAAGTACTGACGTATTAACATTCGCTTCAAAACTTGTAGCGACGCGATTTCTGCATCTGCAAAATCGATAAAATTAAGCTTTATAAATCCTTCCTCGACTAAGAGTTGTTATTCCATAACTGTTCGATTACGAAGGTTGATCGAAGAAAGATGAAGTCCATTTTGCTGTGCTTGTACCTATTTGCGCTTGGTTCGCTGGCTGCGGACATTCCAACCGAAATAAACAGCGACAGTGTCCAAGACGCGAGCACAAAATCAAACGGCAAGGAAAGTTTTGATCCCGCTTCGGGTAATTCCATAATCACAAAAAGAGCAGCTTCGAAGCGTAAGTAGATCATCAGCTGTAATTGCTTTTGTCTTGCGACATCTGCTGAATTTTTTTCTGTAACTTTTCAAATAAGAATCTGTTAAAAATTTGAAATTTTACTTTTTCTAGGGAGAATTTATAAGAGCCTTACATTTTTTCCATTGAATTACCATCAGCCAAACAGTCATGAAAAACGTGCCATGAACTTGAAGTTTTGAATTTGCGAGAACGAAATGTAGCTGAAGATGCTATCTCTAAAACAAGAAGAGTGAAATGGTCAAATTTGAATTGTTACAGAGAGTCGGAGGAAGTGAATATTTTATAATTCAATCATCGTCATAACCTATTTTAATATCTGGCGCTTTTTTTTTTTTTTTAATCCACAGACGGTTTCTATCGACTGAACTCCTCCCCGGTGTGTTTTGGCGCAAGGGGAAACCTCTTTGGCACTGTTACGATGCCATTCGCTGGTAGGCTGGCTGCGATGAAATTGGTTCACCGTTACGGCTACGTCACCTGCAACAAGCACAACCCCATTTATTGGTCTCACTGGGGTTGTGGTCATTTAAAAGATTATGTTAACGTTGTCATAACAACATCACTCAACAGAATCCTTCTGCCACCAAACCAGTTCATCAAGTTTAGTTATCAAGCAGGAAAGTGGTCTAAAGTTCCCGGATACGGCGCGAATTCCCCAGAGCTCATTCTGTCGTTCTTCCATTCTCGTTATGTTTACCGGGGACATCAGCTCCGTGTGTGGTATGGCGAAGACTTGATGAATTGGTACGAAGGAGATAACGCTGGAAGGGTCTGCTTTGATGTCTATGCCAGCTACGTCTGAACAGTTCTACACTACCTCCGTGCAAGAACTGATTTTTTGCTAGCTTGCTATCATTGCTTTAAAGGCTTGACTAGTTTGATTGGGAAAAGTTAAATAAGCTGCGCATACTGCCTCAAATAAACCAGGAGAATTTGATAATTACAACAGCTGTCTGTTTTCATCTCCATTGCAGTCTTAACCTCTACTGTTCACCTGACCCTCTCGTTACCAAACTTTATTGATACCAAGTTCTAAATGTTAGAAACTTTGGACTCCAAAACCATAGCAAATAATCCATTCACGTAATGAACGCCAAACAAACAAACAAAAACACCCTCCCTGAAAATGTGGTCTTGTGAGTTCAGTTTTTTCTCTAAGAGACAAATAACTACATGAAAAGGGAGGGGCCCTTTAACCCCAAAATTTCCGGATTAAACAACCAACTCCCTTCCCTGGGAAATTAGATTTTGTTCGCGTCGATCAGTTCGAAGCTTCAACATCCTCCCGAGAATTTGAACTTTTAAAGATTGGTTTGATTTAAATTCCACCCCTCGGGGCCAATGCAATGCCAGAAATGTTGTAACCGCGCGAAGAGTGGGACGAGAGTTCGCGCGTGTACCGTGCGCGCATTAAACGACTCTTCGTCGCAAAATGAATCTTTATGACGTAACGTATAACGCGAGCTGTAAACAAAATGTGACAACCAAAATGTCACTATCAAGCACACTGTCCTTGTTATTCGGCGAATTAGAGCCGTGGGTCGTGATAACTCTTGGCTTTGTGCATATTTTAATAGTTTCCCTCATAGTTTTGCACAGAGACAAATTGACAGAGAATGAAAAGCCTGCGCCGCAGATAGTAGTGACACCTCCGTCAACTGATCCATCAATTAATGAAAATATTGTGAAGGTAAAAGGAAACAGTTTGTATTTAATGTTGTATTCCGTGAAAGGTTTTTCGAAGGGTGCCGAGGAGTACTTTTTAGAGACATTACTCGCAATACTGGAAAAATACATATTTCATGATGGACGGAAGAGCGGTTGTTTAGAGTTTATACGTAATTGGATAAACTGCAACAAAAACAATATGAATAATCTTCGCGAGCATAGGACGTCCAAAAATTAAGAGTCCACCAAGAAGACTTGCACCTCAGTCCTTTCAGACAAACACCTTAAGAGCAAATTGCTTCTAGTTATTCCTGTGAATACTAACGTGATTCGCCTCAGTACTATTCACGCGTGATAGTTACTTAAGTCAGGGACAATGATTAACGTATCCACAACCGTATCGGTCGGCCATTTCATCGTGGATGTCTCTTGAAAGAGGGCCAGCATAAGTTCCTCGAACACCAAATTTTCTGAATCAGTTTGCTTGACACGTAATTAGAAACTGCGTAATTTCGCGCACAAATAATTAAAATTACTCATACCGCTGTAAAAGCTAACAGAACACTAGAGGTCATCATACACTGCTGTTTTTCCCTATAGGAAGAAAACAGCTCTTCAAACAGTGACATTAAAACGGAACCAGTCACTGCCTACTGCAGCAACGGATGTCAGGGTGCATGCGCTTGTCCAGCCTTGGAATCTCATCTGGACATCCAAAGGAAAATTGATCCCACATTGACGCCGCTCTCTTCTGAGCTTCCCACTCCACCTGGTGAACGAACACTCGAGCCTCTTCTACAATCAGAAAGTCGGAGCATGCGCAAATTTAGGCAGAAAAGCACAGATGAAAAATTAGCTATCCAGTACTTCAAAGAGAAATCCCAATGGGAGTCACTTAACGCCGGAAGTGCGGGAACAGGAGGTGAATTAGACATGGGTGAACGAAGGAAAAGCGAAAGTAAAGATAGCTACAAAGGCAAGGCAGCCAGCCGGAGCATGCCCATCTTCCGAAAGAAAAGCACGGATGAAAACAAATCAGTTTCATATGTCGTAGATAAACTGCACCGGAAATCAGATGACGTGGTAGGTAGACGAAGAGAAAGTGAATTCACCACAAGTGAGCGTAGAGGAAGTGAAGGGAAAAAAAGCACAAACAAGGGACGCAAGGACAGTTGGACTTCAGATAAATCCCGCCGAAAGTCACCTGACACCGGAAGCGTACAATCAGGAAGTGAACTTGACGGAAGTGAACGCAGAGGAAGTGTACAATCAGGAAGTGAAATTGACGGAAGTGAACGCAGAGGAAGTGTGGGGTCTGAAAACTACAAAACAGAGCGCAAGATGAATCGATTTCAGAAATGGCGAAGACGTTTGTCTGGAGCCAAGAAAGAAGGAAATAAAAAGAAGGAAATAAAAATAAAGAGGACACCAGCATTGAAGTCACTCAAAGAACCTCCAAACATGACAGATTCTTTACAGGCACTGCAAGAAAATATCACCTCTGAGAATGAAACGAATAGGGAACAGGTTACAGGCATTGAGCAAGAAAATCTGACGGCCTAGATACGCTCTTTTATTAGGCGAAATTTATTTTCATATGTGCGATTCTATCTAATTGAAAAAACAAAGTTAACAAAGGTTTTTCTTTAAGTTATTTATTTTTAAAGTCAAGTCAGTCATAATGTCCATAACTTCGAGTTATTCTTAATGTTCTGTGGCGTATGAAAATATTGTGAAAACAAAAAAGGACATTTTTTCCCGTCTTCCTTTACCTCACCTAGGTGTTTCAGTTTTTCCTCAGCTCTTTGGTCGATATTTTCAATAGGGGATGTTTCTTTTGCATATTTTCATCGTTCTAAATTTAAATAAATATCTTTAATTGTTACAGCAAAACTTGTAATCTAAGATAGCTTTTCTCAAAATAAAATTTGGACACTACATGAGCCATTGAAGATTTACAAGACATTTAGCCTTTTGTCTTTAAAATCTAAAAAGGTCAGTTCTTCCAAATAACAAAATATGGCTCCAAATTTTCATGAAGCATCGACCAGGAATTGTTTCGTTACATCCGAAAGTGTCTCTGATGATCTACATTTCTTGCTAAACAGAAGCACAGCAACATGGAATCTAAGCGAGTTCGTTCCTCCATCGTTATGCGCAAATCTAGACGTACTAATTCAGGTTTAGATACGTCCACCAATTAATGGGAATCGTCAGGTATTCTTTACAGAACAAGCCAGAGCTACCCAAGAAATTTACATCGTTCAAGAACATAACCACCATGGCAAGAAGGGTACGAATCTCAGCTGCAGTTTGGGAGGGACATTCGAGAAGTCTTGTTGTGTTTTAAATCGGAGGAGTAAAGTTACCCGGGATCTGCTAGGTCACTCTGACCAAAGTACCTGAGAAACAAGAAAATAATGGTGACCACAAACAAAATGCTTAGGTAAACAACCTAAAACAGTGAGCCGTCCTTGAAACTAGATCACATCCAATTTTAAGTCTCTTCTTGAATTCTTTTTTTCTCACCATCATGTTTTCACTAGCAGCATAGCTCCATTTTCTGCAGATGAACACACACAACCCACAATTCCTCCATTCGCTCTGACGAAGGGCTAACGCTTGAGACGTCAGCTTTGTAACTCTTCACGGTGGCTAATTAACGTCGTCAAGTCAGTTGATAATACTAAATTACCCTTTTTATACTCTCCAACCGACGCAGCACCACAGTTTACTTAGAAATTTATCCCCTATAAGCCCTCTTTTACCTTCGACTGCGTTACGTGAACAAGTTGTATGATAAATTGCCGACGAAAACTCCGGAGACGTTTTAAGTGTTTTTTGTTGAGGTAGGGTTTGAAATTGTTTATTTCTGCAATGGAAAGTAGTGACCGGCTTCTCATTCACCTGAGCCGTTGTTTTAAACCACCCGGCACCTCCTATAATATCAATACATGATCCAGCAAACAGCTACTAAGAATACTCAAACTTATCAGGTAGGAGTTGTTATCTTGACCTAACACCAAATTTTCGTAACTTATTTACAGGGAAATACGTAGCAGCTAAAGGGGAGGATTAACAATCAGATCTTAGGTGTTAAGGGGTCAATGAAAGCACAGAACAAGCGACAGCTCTTGATGTTAATCCTTTAACTGTAATGTTGGCGCATAAGCGTAAACTTCGTGAATAAATAAACATCATCAGCGACATACCTTGAGACAAGTGTGATCATTAGATTCAGTGGCGTTACCAATGGATGATAAGGTGACTCCTAGAAAGAAAAATAAAGAAAAAAAACGAGAAAAGTCTTACTATCATTTCCTGGCTTCCCGCCTTTCAAACAGCTCAGAACTGATAACCCTTTCACTCCCATGATCTCATCAGAAATTCTCCTTGCTGTATACCATACGATTCTTGTGATGTTACTTGGGAGAATTTGGTATTAGATCAACTAATAATCCCCTAATTGATATTTTTCTTTATTCTCATCACTTGTCTGCTTGATGTTGCATTGATATTGTCAGGAGAAATTGTGCCTTGGTCACAGGAGCTAAATGGTTAACGCATCCATCGCCTTTGCTTGAGTTTGCATTGCTTTTTTTGAGCATGCAATATGACAGAATTGAAATGCTCGAATAGAGAAAAGTCCAGGATATTTGCTTGTATAAAATATTGTTTCTATCACACAGTGCATAAAGTGTGTATGTTCGCTGATGAGAACAGTTAAATTTGATGGGAATCAAGTTTTATCAAGTCTTGACTCCACAAAAGCTTCCTTTTTATTTACAAGCCTACGTGTACGATTCACTCTCAAACTTCCTAATCTTAAGCCAACTGTTCCTCCGCTCATGTGAAATGAAAAGACACCTCAGCAGTTTAAGGAAATCTTGGCACAGCATTCGATTCCTCTTGGCATTCTAAGCCAGTCATCGTTCCGTAGTATGACAGATCGATCGAAGGACGCGAAGACTTTGAACACAAACGCAAATCACACCGTTCGCTCTCTTAAAGTCTTATTCAATCGGCCATGTTTGATTGTGAGTTAGACCGTCGCTCATCCCCTCGCTACAAATTTTACAAAAATTATTCAGTGCTCATATTCAAAGCCAAAAAAACTCGGCGCTTATTTTACAATTTCATCGTTCAATTTGCTCACGAAATTAATGAGTTTGTCAAGATGAATCGACAAACTCGCTTATCAGCCTTAATTTTGAT
This sequence comes from Pocillopora damicornis, assembly GCF_964200805.1. Classification (NCBI taxonomy): domain Eukaryota; kingdom Metazoa; phylum Cnidaria; class Anthozoa; order Scleractinia; family Pocilloporidae; genus Pocillopora; species Pocillopora damicornis. The sequence goes on along the minus strand of NC_142674.1, from coordinate 28,424,443 downwards.
TTGGGCGTGAATTTCTTCGCTAGTATTATAGTATTAAGAGTTCATCACTCAAAACAAAAGGGCTTTTGAATTATAGTTCTTTCAATTCGCTTCCAAGATCAGTGCTAACGAGTCCATGCGTCAAACAACGTCGACCTTAAAGGTTGGGAGAAAACATCAGGCACGTGATCTACAACAGCATGTTACTCTGATGAACCAACAAATTCTCCCCACTTTGAACAGCAATATCTCGTGGTCAACCTCATGAGATAGGCGCAACAGGTTATGACGTCAGTCTTACTTTTGACTGCTGCCATGGAAACCACCTTGCATCAAAAAAAGTGAAGAAATCAGACTTCTCAAAAAGCAAAGGGTTCCACAAAAAAATATTCACCAGTTTTGAATTATGTAACAAACAGAAACTTTCCCTCGGAAATTTCTCAAATCATCCCTGATAGATCCAATTTTGAAAAAAATTTAAATCAACAGAAGTTGGCATAAATTCATTTAATAGCAAATTTATCATACAAGGTAAAGAAAGCAATGCATAAATTTCACAAAATCGCTATTCCTAACTGACATAAACGTAATAAGAATACATTTACGAAATAATTTTCCTTTTTTTTTTCATTTTTGCTCGTTTGGTTTTTTTTTTACATGCGTATCTACAAGAAGTGAAAGAATTCTGTTACAGCGGAACTAACGCTAACGGGTCATCAAAGGACTACGAGATTATTTGCGCATTTTGATAAAGAGAACACGAAAAAGCCTGCCATGTTTATTGCCCGAAAAACCCAAATCCCACGACCTCGCTTAATTTCGAACGACACTCGGTTAGTGACACCTGAGGGTAGTTTAGCCAACATATCGATTGGATTACCTTTCTCAAAGCATCTTTCATTTCTCTTTTTAGATTGCTCTTTATACCAAACACCTTGCAAGGTAACTTTCCCAAGGATTTTCCGGCATCTTTGCGAAAGTTTCCATATGCGATTGTCTACATTCCAAGCCCTGAACGGTTCCAACGACTCACTGTGGAAATTGGTTGTATTAAGTTGTGTAACAGTTAAGTCGCGTCTGAGTTTCCCCGATAACAGAAATCGCAATATACTAATCAGCAATTGAAATTTTTGAGGTGACATTAGAGCAAACCAAAAGAAAAAAAGAACGAGATAAGCATGAATTTAAAAAAGGAGAAATTGAGCCAAAGGGAAAGTCAGTTTGTTCTTGTAATGTGCCATTTGATGACTATTTTGGTATTAAAAACGACAGCGAAATATTAAATTAATTTTTATGATACAAAGTGATATAAATGGTGCAGCAATGTTAGTCAGAGCAGTTCTTCATTTTGCCTTCTCCTTTCGTGCAAGATGGAGAAAAAATCCAGTGGTTTGAGAATGTCCTCGTAAAACAGAGCAAGTTCCTCATTGCTGAGCTTTTTCGCATTCTCAGTCAGTCGACCGTCGCCTTCCATGACGGCAGGATCAATGCACGGACAAGGAGCGCTTTGAATACGATCTCGTCGCTCGACGACTTGAGGCGCGCTTGCCGTTGGCAGGCTCGTTAACCGCCCGCGGTTTTTGATGCGTTTTATCATTTGCACCTGCAGTACGGTATTGAACCTTAGCCTCCTTCCACTTGCGTTGCTCTTGATTGAGTCAGTATCCTTGGCAGCGAGATTACGGAGAGTGTTCCATTTGTCTAACTGTTGAATTTCTCGCATTATTGACGACAAGTTCGGAAAATCCTCGACATGTAAAACCAAACTCATTTGGAAGCACGTATCACGTTTCTTCCTTGGATGGTAACTCTAACAGCGAGCACAAAACACGACGAAACGTGAGTAGCCTTAGCTTATGTAATCACTGCCTAAATTCTCGCTTTTAGGGTAAATGATCCCCTTGCAAACGCACACCGCTAAAATGCATTCTCCTCTATCTGGCGCAACACCTTGGTGACGAGATTTTGAGAACAAACCAGTAAGAAGTATTGGTTTTATTTCGATGGAGCGAAAAATTCTCACAACTCTACCACTTTTAGAGAAGATCATTTGGTCCGTAAAATATAAAAACCTGTTGAACCGGATCAAAAAACAGGTTATGTTGCGTCGGCAACAAAAGAGACAAGAACAATGCAAAAGCCTTCGATTGGCGCACACGACTGATAATATTTTAACACAAGATTACTCAGTAAAGGGGCGGGTTTTCGCGACCTTCAAAACAAACGGCCAATAGACCGTTTTAGCTATGTGGTCAAGTGGTTTGAAATGGGTAAGCAAGAATTCAAAATGGCTGCTCAAGTACGTGCTTCAGACGACATTTAATAGAGGAAATAGCTTCTTCTCTTGCCAAAATTTCCATATTCACGGATAAATCGGCACTCTAAGACTGTGGTAATATAGAAATCGGCGACAAAAGAAATTGATAGAAATAAGAGAGATGGTAAATTTTGAGCTCGGCAAAGAAATAGAGAAGATGTTTTTCGTCTTGTCACCAGCGTGGGACTAAGAAAAAGTTCTGAGTCTCCACGAGGAATCGAACCTCAGACCTTTGGATTCCGCACTCCGATGCTCTACCACTGAGCCACAGAGACTCCACGGTGAGCGAGGTCTATTACGAAGTTCATATAAAACGCGTCCTGCATACTACTAGGATTAGCAATGTCAATAGCGTAATGTTTGTAGATAGAAATAGGAGAGATGGTAAATTTTCAGCGCGGTAAAGAAATAAAGATGTTTTTCCTCTAAAGGAAATGGAGTTTGTAAGTGAGATTACAAAACACCACGAGCCGGAAAAAACAATTTTTTGAGCGTACGATCTTCATAGATCGCGAAAAAAAAAACCAAACAAACAAACAAACAAAAAAAAACCTGAAATGGGTACTAGAAAGAAGCAAATTTATCACAAAAAGTACTTCATGATGATTTTGTGATTTAAAGGTAGAATGAAGCTATATTTTGTTGAAAACTGTAAATTCTCTTTTTTGTTTCGCGTTGATTGTACACTTTGATTATACGAATCGTATGTCAATCACTTGGTTTACGCTTTCTCAAAGTACGGGGCCTTGAATGTTGACACTTTGGAAATTGTATGTGGTCCTGCCGATCATGGTTCTTAAATAACTAGATGACCGGCAGCCGCCAATTTTTATGATAAATTTTCAGAAATGAGGGAACATATACAATCCAAAATACTAACTTTTTCTAGGGAGGGGGTGAAGGGGGAGATCATTTTGTGGTGTTTGTTATTCTGTGTTTTTTTCTTCCTCGCTTTGTTGTTGAGGATCAGTTGAAGGCGACCAACGCTGCATGACCAAGGTTATGACTGGAGACAACATAATGTAACAGTCATCTGGCGAGAGCGGAAAAGTAGCCGAAAACAATATTAAGTGCCGAGAGATTTCAAGTAAGGTGTCGAAAGTAATTGAAAATTTTAATGATTTTTCTTTCCATTTTTACATTCTGTGATTGGTCTGAAAATTGCCTGCTACCATCGAAAAAAACGATGACCTACTCATTGCGTTTTCCCGCGCTTGAAGAAGATTGCGCGTCGTCGTTCTGAATTCTAATTGGTTACTGAACATATATCTTTACCCTGATTCATTTTCGTAAGTACTTTAGATTTGGTTTTGCGCCAGTCAGTCATGATAAGTTCGCTGATTAGCGTTAAGCATCGTACCTTTGAATTTTAACAGATCATAAGTACATACCAACGATGCTCTCAGGGTTGCGCAGAGTCTGGCGAGGGTGCGAAGTAGTGAGGTGGTTTCTGGTAAAAGTGGCTTCTCCAGACAAACGAGAAGAGCATAAAACCACTTCCCCTTTAAAAAATATGCACATGTAAGAATTATTTCAAGATGCAGAGTAAGGATTTGGAGGGACGATTCTGAAATTACGTAGATTTGCCATATCGGAAAGTTCGCTGACGAAAAATCGCATTTAGCACGAGATAAATAAATGTTTCAAGAAGAGGATAAAAATGTACATCTTAGTGGTGGACGCACGTTTCTCTGACTGTGGCAATAAAATACACTGAAAAACAGTATATTTTCTAAACTACAGGCACATCGTTGGCTGTATGGGTTGATGTAAAGCGGAAAATTGAGCAGGTAGAACGGTGCTTTACACTTTCGCGTGAAACGCGCAAAACCAACACATATCCAGATAGACGTTTAAAGTCCAGGCCTTCTTTATATAATTACGACTAACGACAAATTTAAATGCCACAAATGAAATAAAAGTCCACTCATCTCCTTATTTTATGACATCGCTAATTGGACCATACCGATTGTATTAGACCAATACGTCCAAATTTTGAAGAAAAGACAACAAAATTCTAGTTTGAATAGCTTTACCTGGTCATGAGAAAATCCGATTTCTTCCAGCCATTCAACGTGGAATTCTAAAACTTGCAGCAAAGTGGCCTGTAAAGTAAATGTAATTTCGACTAAAACAAAACAGTCTAGGAAATAGCACCTTCCAAATTGCTTTTAATTTCACAGTGGATCTGAGTTTTTCGTGATCTTTGTGGCGGACGCGTGTTTCTCTGTCCGTGGGAAGATTTGTGACGAGTCGGGAAGAGGGTTCGGTGGGGGTCTGGCACTAAAACCGAGGGCCTGCAAGGAAGCTATCGTTTTTTTGTTTTTTTATTTATTTATATTTATATTCAAAAACTAGCGCCAGACTAGTGCTAGAACCCTTGTAACCTCTCAACGACTCGCGTTGCACAAGGCCTATAATTTCCCGCGAGGGAACTGGGAAGAAGCGGTGGTGCCAATGCGCTTATGACAAGGACCTACTCGCAAGGACCTACTTTGTGGTTTTCTTCCCAACTGTTATTCTGGATGTCACACAACAAGAGCATTGCGTGACACCTACAGAAAAGCTGGAAAGGGATCTGAGTTCGATAAAGGTATGAAAGACGGAAGTGTGCACACACACACATACAAAACAAACAAACAAGCAAAAAACAGCAAAGAAAAAGAAACATCTAAGATATGGTCAGAACTCAATTTTCAAATCTTGCTGAGTTAGGGAGCTTCGACAAATTCATTGCTACGCCAACAAAGTCCTTAACTCAACGTTACTATTTACGATATTTGCAGCTTGACTTACTTGATTAATTTGAAGAACAACACTCAATAAAGGAGGTGTCCCGTCCTGCAACAGGATTTTGAATAATTATTTACAAGCACCAGAAGTTATGCTGCACATTTTGAAATTGAACTTTGTAAATTTTATTGATTTGTCATTTGCAATCATTTGTTAGTCTTTTTGCACCTTTGCCCATCATCAGCTCTTTCAGCATAAAATGATGATAACAGTATTTGATTTATACTAATTATTAATAATTATTATAACACTGGTAATAACAATATTAAAATGAACAGACCTGATTGGTGCCTTGTGAATCACTACTTTCCAACAAATCTTCATCCTTAACACTTTTCTTGTTATCTTTTCTGTTCCAACAGAAACAGGGTAAATACAGAAACAGGGTAAATACAGGTATGATATGGCATCCAGTACTAACTGTTGCACAAATTCAAAATATCAATCATAGCTTGGAGTGTCTAACTAAAGCTGAACGCACATGAGGCAAATGAAGGTTTGTATTGAAGTATGACTTGCTGCATTTTACTTTCTCCAAACAGTTCACCTTGCTGGAAGATTGACAAGCAGTCGAAACTTCATGACCAACATCAGAATTGACCACGGCAATTGAGATAACTTAAAACTATTATGTTTCTTGAAAAGTGTCTACAATTACCTGCCAAATATTTTCATAGTAGTTTGTTCTCCAAGACAAAAGCGGCACCATCCCATAGAATCAGATTTCTTTGGCTGTCCAATATATAAAATAATAGAAAGCAATAACTACAGAATTGAAAGAAAATTAAATGAATATTCATGACTGACCTCTCCAAAAGCACAGACAGTGAAGACCAAGCGATGTGTCCACCAGCTTCATGATCTAATTAGTTATTCTCCCATGTCGCTGCTTAAATATTTCTTCATAAAATTGGCTGGGAGAATTTTATGTTTGATCAAGATAACAACCACAAGTCTCTAAATTCTCTTTATCTTTTTCTGAATAATCTTTTGAAATTGTGAATTATCAAACACTTCTAGGTGTAAAAAGTTTGATGATTTTAATCAGTAAATTATGCTGTGGGTTTACCAATGTTAACTTTGTGGAATTCTCTTTTCCAAGCTTCGATCGATGATAAACAAGTTTCTGAAAAATTAGAGAGAAAAAAAGAATGTTGTGTTTGACACAACCTCAAATAGTAAAAGAGTCTCCTGTAAAATACCTTGTCAAAAATTTTTTCAAATTGAGTCTGAAGAATGCTATAATGTTACACCAATAAATATCCATGAAAGCAAAAGTTGGAAGAAGAATGCTGATTCAAATCAGGAGGAAGATGCAAGAATGAATTTGCCAAACTCTGACTAGGAAATCATGTGCTAATGTATTACCAGGCAGGTCCTTTACTGGAACCCCAAAAGTGAACAAAAACTGGGGACATCAAAAAAAGAGAAAGTAAAAGACAACAAGAACAACTATGGGATGCTGTGACAAAAATTTCACAAGGCAGGGTCATGAGTAAATGAAAGCACAGAATCAATGACCTTAAGATCAGAAAGAAAGGCTAACTATGAATGTCCTAGGCTACAACAAAGTCTGAAGTGAAGGGAATAAGAAGACAACAGAAGGGAACAAATCTTCTAAAATAATATTGTGCAATGAGAAAGCCAAGTTGTAACTTATACACCATTGATTTTGCTAGTATCAGATAGCATGGGAAGTATACTTATTTTGGCCAATGAGAGGAATGTACAAGTTTAATAGTAAGCACTAACTTGTCTGATTTCGGCAAAATCTGCAGCTTGTTCCATCTGCCAATCAGTAGAGGGGGCAAATCCAGCTGGAGCTGGTGACCAACCAGATCTCTGAGGAACAGATCACAACAACCAATTACACAAGGAGCAGAATACAATTTATAAACTTAATGTATGGTCCCAAGGAAAACAGTTAGTTTTATTTTCCTGAGAGCACTGACTTTGTTGTGGGAAACAACAGGACTCAAGGGAAAACAAAACTAACTACTTTTCCAAAGGGACCATACATTAAGTGCTTTGTCATACAATTACTTAGACTTTCCCTTGAACAATCATATTCATGCAAAAACAAACAAATGTGCTGTTGTATTTGGCATGCAGGCAACAACTGTGCAATTGTATCCTGGTCAGGATACATTTGAATTTGATCAGGGGCATGTAATCAAGAATCAATCAATCACAGCGCTTGCTGCGTTGAGTGAAAGTCTAAGTCTGTAACAATGTTTATTGTTGTCTCGCAATTTCTATTAACTTATGAAAGGAGCAGAATATAATGTTTGCTGTTGTTCCACAATTCCTACTATCTTACAAAAGGGGCAGCATACAACATAAGTTTATGTCCCTCAATTCCTACTAACTCACTTAAAAGTAAAAGTGGAAAGCAACACGCTCTTTTCTTACTATCTGTTTACATGATACCCATCATACAAGGGGAGTCTTATTCACAGGTGGCACGGCTGATCAGAAGGCTGCCTTCCAACAGACCAACTGCAATGCTAATGATTTACAAGTTGTTAAGTTATTATCCAATATTAACTAAAATGAAGTCAAGCTCAAAGAACAAAATGGCAATATTTTTATTTTTTCCATTTTCATTATTATTATTTTTTTTTCACACCAGCAACACATCACTGATGAGCTACTTTATTTCCAAAACAATTTTTGGTTGACCTTTTTAAAATCTTATCTTGCTGATCAATTATTTTTTCTTGATCACGCTGTGTATCTGTGTGTCAGCTAATTTTAAAATCAAAATATGAATTGCTCATGTCAGTTGTTTGAGCAAAAAAGAACATGTACCTCATTAACATGAACAGTCTGCTTGCTTTGGAAGCTGTTAGTGTCAAAACTGGCCACTACAACATCAGGGCACTGCATAGCTTCTAACCTGGAAACAAAATTGTCTTCTTTCAACCCTTAAGCACCCATAAGTGATTAACATGTAACTTCTTCCCAAAATATCCATACAATATCCAGCAAACAAGTATTGAGAATACTCAAACTTATCAGATAGAAGCTATCTTGATCTGACACCAAATTCTTACAACTTAGTTACAAGAAATGTGTAGCAGGTAGAGGGGAGAATTAAAAATCAGATCTTGGGAGTTGAAGAGTTGAGTATGCATGCAAATGTGGACAGTTGTGAAGACAGAGTGCAAAATATTGAATTCAAAAGCCATGCATGAGGGATTTTAATGACATTTAAAACGATATTCCGAATTTTGTTACTTACTGAACTCTTCGGAGATATTCATAACCAGACGATGGAAGCTTCGATTCGTCGAATCCATCATCATTTTCCCAGCCGTCATGTCCAAAAGTTCCTAATACTGGCTCCATGTTTTCCTTAGCTTAACCGCACTTCAGCTGTGAAGGCGAGGCTACTAAGAACAGGAAGCTATATTGGTGTTATATGACATACACAACAGAAAAACCAACATGGAGGCCACCGGAAAGACGACGAGAATTGTTCTTTTTGGAGTTTGCTCTGCGTGTGCAGCTCTTGCAACAACATTTGGTATTTATTATCTAAGAGAATACAAGGGAAGGAAGAAGAAAGGAAGTATCACAGATGTTTTTGAATCGTTGCACAAACTGCGCGAAGATGACAGTGGTAGTTCCTTCGTGATAAAACAAGAGTTGGCGGAAATACTAAATGAGAACGGACATGGCGAGTTTACCAAAGGAACGATGGCTTCGTTACTAGAGCTTCTTGAAAGAGTAGAGGATCATATGTTAGAGAAGCTTCTTGTTGCGCTTCTGAACTGCTCAGCGTTCACAACAAACCAGGTAGTACGCTAAACCGAAGAATTATTATACTTCATCCCCGTGACTACAAGTCTACTGTAGACGACAATATCGATCATGAGAAGCCCATATATGCATAAACGGACCACAGAAAAGGGATTTTACCGACGGAATGCTTCTAGTTTAAGATAAACCTTCCTCTTGATCCCTATTTGAGGAGTTTTTGGGAGAAAAAGTAAAGATCTTTTGCCATTCTCATGATTATAATTTCCGTTTCCCTCTCTGCTTGTTAACCTCTCCGCTTCACTTTGTGTCGAATTTTGAAAGAATCGCACGTGAAAGTGAAAGAGCTAAGATTTTAATGTAACGGATCCATGGACTAGGAAAGTGTTTCACAGATGCTGGCACTAGCAGTTTCTATCTCTCTCTTCCAGTCTTTTTCCCCCACCCTTCAAGAATGCTCCGATTTAATCAGCTACTCCAAGTGTATAGTTTACAGGTACTACCAAATGATCCCTTAACCTACAGTCTTAACTATTCATTCCTTTTAACCCTTTAACTCCCAGATCAAACTTGTAACTCTCCTTACTGTCAACCATACAATTCTTATAATGTTAGTTCAGAGAATTAAGTATTGCATCAAGTAATTATCCCCAAGTTGATATTTTTATCTATTCTAACCATATATCTAGTTGGTATTGTATTGATGTTGTAAGGAGAAATTCTCTGTTGGTCACTCATGGTAGTTAAAGGGTTAAGGACACTCATAGTGGGGTTGATTCAGGAATTTTTGAGAGGGAGGGGAGCAAACTTTGATTCCCAAAAGGCATTTCTCTCTGGATCTGTTATGCATATGTTGTGGTTCAACTTTATCCTTGGTTCAAATTTTATTTTCCTTTGTTACAAACTCATTATCATACATTACAATACCCAAAAAACAAAAGAACATAAAATTTAAACCAAGGATAAAATTGAACCACAACGCACACATGTACAGGTACAGTGTAAGCTCCCAACAAGTTGATATTTGAGGTAGATTATTTTTATTTACTCTGTGTCTCTAGAACATAATTCGGGAGTGTGGAGGTCTTTCACGCCTTGTGACCCTTTTAACTCACCCTAAGAAGACCATCATCATCAAGGCAGTACAAGTGTTGTCCAACTTGGCCATGAATGAAAAAAATCAAGCTTGTTTAAAGGTATTACCCAGAGTTTTTGCTAAGAATAAGTAAATGCTCTCATACTTTGTTGTATTGATTTTTTAGGGAGGTTCTTTTGCCTGGTCTAAATTTTGCATTGATCATGACTGATAGGATGTTTTTCATGTTTGTTGTATGTTTGTTTGTTTTTTGTATACAAACATTTTGTTATTAATGGTGCCTTTTTTTGCAGGACAGCGTCTTTGAAATTATAAAGAACCTTGAATACTGTGATGTTCTTGATGATGATGATGTGATCACTGAGCATTTAAAACTAATGGTTAATTTATCTGTGACAAATACGGCACATGAAGAGATCATGACAGGAGCACAAGCATTTTTCGATATCCTCTGCCGTTCTCACTTAGAAAAAATTCAGGTATAAGATATAAATGAAACATACTGTGAACTTCAAATTCCCAAATCAAGAAGCTCTTGGTTGTTAAACAAATTCTCCTTGTCAGCACCTCATGAGATGTAGAGAGAACAGTATGGAGAAGATGCACACTGATGTTAGGATGTGAAGGGCTAGAAATCCCTAGGTGTCTGTTATTCCCTCATACAAGAGAGGCAGCCAGAAAAAAAGGAAGAAAGAAAGAAATAAAATTTAACTGGCAAAGTACTAAGTAAATCATTTGTTATCATTAATGAAATAAAGTGTCAGTTGAGTAAATTAATATTGTTTTAACTGACTCTTTCACTCTATTTTTGTTTTTTTAGAAAGAAGTTCTGAGACTGTTGGTGAACTTGTCTTGTAACACAAATAATCTGGAAGGGTTACTGGGATTAAAGGTTTGTCAGAAGTAAAATCAAAAGTTGATTTTTTTAAACTTTCTTTACATATTGCACTGAAATTTTTGCCTCCATTTGCAGCCATTGCTGATTTTGCAGACATTTATGCTCGCAGACAACCAAGATGACATTGTTCTTAGAGCTGTAACAATTGTGGCCAACTTACTTTCCAGCCCAGATGGTTACACAGAGGTAAATAATTTGAAGAAGTGATAATATTAAATAATTTCAACTTAGTAACTATGAAAGCAATCTTCACAATAATGAACACTACTTAAGCAGTAGTGAAAATAAGGCCCTGAAAAAAAATCAACTTAAGTTCTGAAGATTGAAAAACAAAACTGTATTGGCTATGATACTCGTGTATATTGAATTACTAAAATTAAGTCAACCCTTAATTGACTGAGTGACTGGGTGACTGACTGACTGAATGACTGGCTACCTGACTGAATTACTGACCAAATGACTGACAGATGATTAAGTGATTGAGTGGCTGCCTGAGTGAATGAATTCTGACTGACTGACTGACTGACAGATTGACTGACTGACTGACTGACTGATTGACTGACTGACTGACTGACTGATTGACTGACTGACTGACTGATTGACTGACTGATTGACTGAATAACTGACTGATTGACTGACTGAATGACTGACTGACTGACTAACTGAATGACTGATTGACTGAATGACCGACTGATTGACTCACTGATTGACAGACTGATTGACTGACTGACTGACTGACTGACTGATTGACTGACTGACTGACTGATTGACTGAATAACTGACTGATTGACTGACTTGCTGACTGATTGACTGAATAACTGACTGATTGACTAACTTACTGACTGATTGACTGAATAACTGACTGATTGACTGACTGACTGACTGATTGACTGACTTACTGACTGATTGACTGAATAACTGACTGATTGACTGACTGACTGACTGATTGACTGACTGACTGATTGACTGAATAACTGACTGATTGACTGACTGAATGACTGACTTACTGACTAACTGAATGACTGATTGACTGAATGACCGACTGATTGACTCACTGATTGACAGACTGATTGACTGATTGACAGACTGATTGACTGACTGACTGGGTGATTGAGTGACCAATTGACTGAATTACTGACTGATTGAGTGACTGATTAATCAACTGACTGACTAACTGACTGACTAACTGACAGCACATGGATGGATAGACAAATGCACTAATGAACTTACTAATTGACTGATTGTCTACAAAATGGAAATGGGTCAGGGACCAAAAAAATTAATTGATTGATTATTAGATACATTGATTAGGTTTGATTTTTTTTTTTGTAGCAACAACAAGCTGTCATCACGGAGCATCTAAATGTACTGTATGGAGAACTAATGCGACTTTTAGATCACACTGATGAGAACATTCAGTCACAAGCCAAGAGAGCACTCAGAAGTATATTTGCTTTCAGAATGATGTACACAACATGACAGATACAAGGATTTAAGTTTGGCTGGCTTAAAATCATGAGATGAAAAGAAGAAAATATTATTAAAATTGCATTTATTTAGTTTGTGGCCTCATAGAGCATTTATACATGAACAGTTACGACTGCTGTAAAAAGGAATTGTACCACAAGTTGACCATGAAATTGAGATTGCATTAACTGCATTGTCATTTGACGTGCATATAACTGTTTTTGTATATCTTAAACGATGTCTTGAATGACAATTTTGCCTTATGCTGTAGGGTTCCAAGAGACACATGTACCTTCAACTTGTCATGAATTTCCATCACTGTGGAGAAAAATTAATCAATATTAGTAAGGATGATCCTTATCTACATAATCATGGTCATCTGGGGGATAGTTTTTTTTTTTTTTGAAAAATGAGAGAAAGAACCACAATAAAAGAGAAAGATAATTAACAATGTCATAATTCATTATATATACCCAGGTGTCTTAACCCTTTAACTTCCAAGATCTGGTTGTTAATTCTACCCTCAAGCCATTACACATTTCCTTGAAAATGTGTTGTGAGAATTTGGTGTTGGATCAAGATAACTTTAACCTGATAAGTCTGAGTATTTATGGGAAGAAGTAACATGTTAATCTAATTCTGCAAGTAAGAGGGTTAACAAAAGTGGTTTTCACCAAGGAGGAGGTAATTTTATAAAGAAACTGTGGTGCTGCGCTGATGGGAGAGTGTAACAAGGTAATTTAATATCATTAACTGAGTCAATAATATAAATTGGCCACTGTAAAGAGTGTTAAAGCTGACAATTTGAGTTTTGGCCCTTTGTTAGAGTGAAGCACTAGAGCTCAAAACGTCAGCTTTGATACTGGCCAATTTACGCTATCAACTCAGTTGAAAATACTGAATTACCCTGGTTTTCACCATAGTTTATACCAGGTCATTTGATCACAGCAAATTAAAGCACCCATCATTAGGGCCCAACTGTAAATTTTCCAGATTTACTCTGCTGCTGTGAGGTCTTGTTTCGATAAACCTTCTTTGAATAATATTACGAACCCTGAGCTGGATGTTGCAGCGGCAAGTTTTACAACTTCTTGCATGATCTGTGATGGCTCCTTCTCTGCAAGCAGAATTCTTTCTTGGCATTCATCCACTATGAAATTAAAGAAAAGTAAAACAAAAGTAAAATCAAATACTCCAAATTAAAAATCTCCAAAACTGTTTTGACTACTAAGATCACAGGATCTATACTCAAAGGCATAATCTATAGGTCATTAACCTTGCCTAAGGATGTTCCCCCTTTTCCCTAGAATTCTGCTGATGTTAATGGTGATGATTCTCTCAAAAAAAGGTGTTGGGACTAATCTTCAAGGAAGCCAACAAAATTTTGATCCTTCAGAGTACATTTTTTCAAAGGGGACCCATGAAAAATCTAAGGTTTCAGATTCCTCCCATCTTTTCATGTGGTTGGGTTCAAAATGCGCATGAACATGAAACATCTTCACCAAACCCCCTTGTACAATAGGATGATAATCTTCAACCCTACCTCCTATGAGTGACCACAACAGAATTTCTCCTTACCACATCATTACAATATTGAGCAGACAAGTGATTAGAATAAGGAAATCTATCAATTAGGGGATAATTAGTTGATCCAATACCACATTCCCCAAACTAACATCATAAATTGTATGCCAGATAATAAGGAGAATTCCATGTAAGATCTTGGGAGTGAAAGGGTTACAGTTCCAATGACACACTAGTATTGAAACCTTCTTTTGGAAAATCATAGACATGCCCTGGTGAATGTCAATACTTGCTGTTTAATTTTACCACCAATATAGCCTAGCAGTTACTACTTACTAAATGTTATAAGGAGTTCTGCATGTTCAGATTGATTTTGTGATCCTGAAAATTCAACATGTGGATTTTTAAACTTCAGCTGTGGAACATTCTCATAAAAGAACCGTCTGCAAGAGAGATAAAAAGGATAATTATCTCAACTTCATATGACTAGCTTTGGGAAAAATTAATTAAACTGAGGTAACATTAAGCCTCATGAAATGTAAACATCTCTTGAAATCATGGCAATACGTCTTTATACCAGGCAAATGAACAAAGGGGATAGGTTTCTAAAGAAACTGTGTCCAGGCAGTCAGACAGGTTTTTAAAAATACTCCGTGTCCGGCTGTCAGGAACTTCGCGGTGGATACCATTTACTTTTGTTTATAGGTCGACGAATTTTTTTTTAATCACTTGCATCTATAAACAAACATCGAGTACTTTTAATACGTTTAGACGGGGTATTACGTGGGAGTTCGGTGAAAATTTCTCACTACAGGGCACGTTCTTAAATAGACTGGATCATAGGGAGTACTACATCAGAATTGTTTTCTAGATGTTTTACGTATACACAAGCTCAGAAATTTCTTCTACTCGATGACCAAAGTGAGTTTTGAAACTGCCTTGCATTTCTAAACAACAAGAAGTTTAACAGAACATTTCAGGAGAAATTCTGACTAAATTTTTGTCTGCTGGACGCAGAATATATTCAAAACCCTGTTCGGCTACCGGCCACTTCGAAATTTTAGTATAATAGGTAGATAAAATTGTACTCACTCTGCGCCTCTTTGCTCAGGTTTTGGAATGTTAATCCTCATCTCTTTGACATCTTGATCTAAGACAACATTACACCTTTTTAAATGTTCTATTGTTCTCTGTACAGCATATCTGCCAATCTTACCGCTATGAATGTTCATGTATTTCAACGCTTCGCGGTAGAGTTCAGGGCTCTTAGCGGCCATGTTGGATTTCTCCTCTATAATATTCAGCGGCATGCACTTCTCTTTGAATTTAACGTCATGTAAAACATATTTTCAGCTGAGTGACCGCTGAAGCATTGAGTGTTCCAAGATGGTGGAAGAGTTGTAGGAACAATATGGCGTGAATAATTTGACTTGTAGAGATCGAACTTTGGGAGAATTTAAGCGTCCAATATGCCGACCGGAAAGTTTCCATTTCGCCGCACCTTCGAATTCCTCAACTCGGGAAAGTTAATATTAAAATCGGATGTGAAGAACGTGCTATTAAATTACACTACCAAACAAGAGAGTCTTGGCCTCAGAAATTTCATTTACAAAGATGTTCCTCAAATTCAGTACAAGAATCGTACTGTCCAGATTACGACGACGAGAAACAGATTAACCTATCCAGTGGTGCATGTATTTTTTGGTAGGTATTGAAAACTGTGACATTATTTTATCACAGTTACATAAACAACTGCGACATGAATTTACTGTAACCCTGTTACTCCTAAGGTCTGATTTTTTTATTTTTTCCTCTAGCTGCTACTCATTTCCTTGTAAATTATGTAGGAGAATTTGTTGTGAGGTCAAGAGAACAACTTCTGCCTTAAAGGGTTGAATGTTATCATTAAATGTTTGCTGGATGATGTATGGACATGATAGCTAGGGAGAAGTTATACGTTCATCACTTCAGGGGGTTCAAAGGCTAATAGTGACAGAATTACTACTCATAGAGGTCAAAGCATATATGATATATGTATACATTCCGGGAGCCCAATTTCAAGCCTACAGGGTGTAGGATTTTGCTCAAAAGTGATATTAAGGCTGGCTTGCCAATGTTTATCCATTAAAATTTGTAACATTGAGGTGGACGGGGTAAACATGTGTCACAGATGAACTGTCCTTTTACCTTAAAAACCTGAGGAGGGGTGTGGGGCTGTCAAGTTCTTTGCCTGCTAAACTCAAGAGGGTGGGGGAAGGGGATCAGTAGTGTAGCTTTTTACTCTTATATATGTATGTATTGCTTATTTTCTTCAGGTAATGGAAAAAAGGTGGCAATGGATGTGGAAAGTAAAACTGGGCCTGAGATTTTGGAGATGTTTGGTAAAGTGGCTGGAGCTACAGAAATGTAAGTAATGATACTAACATTCATTTCATTTATCTTAAAAAATGGACATTTCTTATTTGAACCTAAGGAGATTTCAGCTTGAAACAAAGCATGTGAATTTAAGGTATTTGATTATTTTTGTTATAACGTAGGGAGCAAAAAGACAGTGTAAAAGAAAAATATCCAGGCCGATTGAACCCTGCAAACTTTGGCCGGTTTGGGCATTGTTACTGTATCTGTCAGAAGCCAGGACAAAGGCCATGCACAGCTATTGTTCCACATCCTGAGGCAAAGAAGCCAAAATTCTGGCAACTCAAAGAAGATGCTTCTGCAGGATAACATATTATTGATCACTTATGATGAATGGGAACAGATATTTGTAATAAAATAACCATATGAAAATGTTGTGAATTTCCTGCGTCCACATAAATAGATGACTTGTGAATAACTACAGGTACTTCTATGACTTCTGAGTGTATGACATGGTTCAAATTTTTGAGTGGTTTCATATTTTTCACACCAGTTTGTTCCTTTTTTAGTTCTTCTTATATTAAGGAAATATATTTCTGGAACAAAGGGAAATCAAATCTAACTGGTTTGAAAGATTTTATGAAACAACAAAATTTTGAAGTACAACATCTGCAAAAGCCTATGGAGAGATCAAACATTTTCAAAATTAAGTAATGACACTTTGTTCTTCAATTTCCAAAAACATCTATACAGACTACTCCTATCCATTTAATTATGGAGTATCGTCTAACACTGTCACAAATATGGCAATATTTGATGCCAACACAGTGAGGCTATTTGTGTTTTTCACACTATTTTAATTGCACCAAAACACAACATGTGCTCTTGGATATCATTATATTCAGGGTATTCACATGATTTTATGCTAATTTGAAAATATTATCACAGCTTTTCAGTACACAGCTGCAAAAAAAAACTCTGGTTATCTTCAACAATTTTAACTAATTTGACAAGATTACTTTTCTATAAAAATACAAAAACAACAACAATTAAAAACTAAATGGAAATGAAAGATGCATTAAATTCAGTTATTAACTTCTTTGAAAATATTTGTTACCCATATACAAAATTATCCCCTTTTAAAATATTTCCAAAGGAAGCTAATAATTTGCTATCTTCCTTGATGCTGCCGAATGTACTCCTCCTCTAGTTCCATCAGGTTTCTTTCAAGCATTTCAACTTCATCAAATTTCCGCTGTTGTTTTGCTTGAACAATGTAACTTTTAATAATATCTATCTGCTGCAGCATGGGGTCTGGGGAAGAGCCTTGAGTAATGGGGACTGGGCCCCAACCATTTCCCATAGCAGACTCTGGAGTTTGCTGGGCAGTCTTAAGTTTGCTTGAAGGCTCATTTCTATTGAGGTCTCCATGTCCTTGTTGTCGTACTTTTGCTGCTCGTAATCTTTCTTGCATGGCTCGTTCTCTTTTTTCTTTCTCTTCTGCTGCTTTTCTAGCCAAAGCATTTGCCCTTTCTTCTTGAAGTTTACTAATTTTGTCCACTGAAGGCAGATTAGGAAGTGTGAACATGTTTTCCTGTAAGTATCCTGTAGCAAAAGTTCTTATCCCTTTTTGGAGTTTCATTGTCTGATGACTTGGTGGTTTCTCAGCCTGAGTTCCGAGAGCTGCAATCTTTTTACTACAAATAAGTGAAAGGAATAAACTTATGAAATCATAGTGGCAACATATTTACTATTAGAACACACTCAGAGGACACCCTATAATAAGCACTATACACTTAGAAGTTGTGTATAGTCAAACTATTATATTTCACACCTTCCTCCAAAAACACATTGGACCAATATCAGTAGTTGAGAAACTGTGCACCAACCCTTTCCCCTTTCCCAACATTGGCCCAGCATTAACCCAACCTTGTTATCAGGTGAATATTGTTGGATTAGGGGAGGGGTAGGTGAGCAGTTGCTCAGATATTGAGCCTGGAGTGGTTTAGGACTGGGTTTATAGTCTCCAGTTAAAGAAAGCCAGCCTCCTTCCTAAGGTATTCCAGGCAGTCAAACTCTCTTAATCATAATACAGTTGTCACTGACTTAGGCTATCAAAATTTCTTCAGTATCAACTCACCTAATGATGTCCACTGATTCATACATCCTCACTAATCTTGCACGCACTTCAGCAGCTTCTTGTAAATCATACTGAATATCACCTAAACTGTAGGAATAAACAAAGATGAAGATTCTTAACCCTTTAACCCCAAAATATTAATGTTAATTCTCTAGCTGCTACTCATGTCCTTGCAAATCAGGTATAAGTAATTGGTGTTAGATCAGGATAACAACTTTTACCTGATAAGTTTGAATGTTCTCATTACCTGTTTGTTAGATATATGTATGGATATTTTAAGGAGAAGTTTCGTGTTCGTTGAACTTCTGGTTAAAGGGTTAACAAGACTATGGATTGAGCATTCCTTCCCTTCAGCAAAGTCCATTCTGTGGGTTCAGTTTCATATCTGTTAGTCCTACTTCAGACCTTCTGCTTTTAATTGTATTGCATAATCTTTGCTAAGATTTTTTTTGTAGTTTATTTCTGATTGCAAATAACAGTGTAACAGAAAAAACCTATTGTTAATGTAATTATTATTTTATTATTATTATCATCAAGGATTATAATTTTAAAATGAACTTCAAGGTTGTTAAGAACTATAAAAAAGTCTAGGGAAGTTTTTATAATACTGACTTAATTGAATCAGCCATTTTGGTGTACGTGGGTTGTAACAATTCTGCCTCTGCCATAGAGCTCTTCATTTTCTGTAAGAGAAGAAGTCATGTTCATGGTTATAACATTTCAATAAGAGAGTGGTTCAGTGGAAACTGTGTTTAAAATTCATTAAACCAAAAAAAAAAAATAATAACTAAACACCAATAATGATAAATGTTACTTGTGTAAATTAGAATTGACATATATTATTATTTTGCTGGCACAGAGGGGTGAACTAGGTTCTAGTGTAGTACGCATGGGACCTTGGTTAGGGGGTTTGAAATATTGACCGGTTAGTTATGTGTGTCATTCTACAGTCGGCCTTGCCACGTCATCTTGCTTTGTTTAGTTTAGTTTTCACTTACTCTGTTAGCCTTAATCACATTACCATCCTTAGTGGTCCCTATCATTCTAAGCTATTTTATGTAGCATCTTGTTTTCCACTTACATTTATGTTATTAGGCTTTATTTTATTAGTTTTGCCTTATGACCCCAAAGATGACGCCATGGCATACATTGGGGTTACATGGTCTCTATTTTTCCAACAGTTGGTTTTTTCAGGTTTACATGTCTGGCTGTGGCATGTTCTTAGAATTACTGTAAAGTGGAGTTTTTTCACATGAGTTAATAAAGTGTATCATGGGCCTGGCTGACCAATGCGCCCATGCCTCCAAGTGTTACTCTGTGTATTTGGTTGTGTAGTGGTCAGGCAAAATTAACAATTATAGTTAATAACAAAATTGATGAAAATCAAATGGGGGAATATGAAAGACCAGCAATACAGAGATGGATCAAGAGGGTTGAAGGAAGTAAGAGCAAAAAATAAAATAAATTTTTACTCCTCCCTGTATAATTAAACTTACATTCACAATCATTAAAAAAAACATTAGTCTCAAAATATATAAGAAATATACAAATAGTAAAAAGATTGAAGATTATCTTTGCAAATTAGCCTTTACATACACTGTAAGAGAAATGATATTTTTTTTTATATTTGATTTAACTCATCAATTAAAATTTATATGAATAACTCAACCTCTAGCAATGCTTATTATTACCTCATACAATTGAACAACAGGGGGCTTTGTTTTCTTTTCCTTTTCTTGTCGATCATATCTGAGAGAAAAAACAAACAAAATTTACATTTTAAGGCCTGAAATTATAAAAAAAAAATTGTTAATCACCTTTAAATGCCAAAGTGGTGGAAAATGGTTGCCAGGAGAAAAGTTGTAGTCACCAATTTAAAGACTGTATCTGTTTGAACCTTAAGTACCACAAATTTTGGCTCTGCTTCACTGTATGATAAGTGAATTGACTCCTTAAGATTCTGCACCAGATCAAAAGGAGGGAACTGCCTCCCACAGACTAGTTTTTCTGACAAAAGTTAAAGCTGGTTTGAATTTGCACATGAGTATAGATGCAATGACACAAAAAGTGATCACCAATATGTGAAAAAGTTGCAAAAAGATAGTCTTGGAGGAAATGTATAAGAGAATGGTTTGCTGCCGAGTATCATGAACTAGCCATTGACTTTTTTTTGCACTTTTTAAGCATGGAAAATGGTAAAGTACAACTGTAGCTTACCTCTCCAAACAATCCATACAGGCTTGACATGCACGAATACCAGCTTCATCAGAATCATCTTTGGAGTGCCCCTTTAATCTCCTGGGAAGGCTTGAGCCTGTCTGATCCAGTTTTAACACAGAAACTATAATAAATGATAATATTAATATATGTAGCATAGTCTTAAAGCAAAAAGTTCTTTAAAAGTAATACATTTGGTTGATTCCACATTTATGTGATATAGAATACTTGAAAAAAAATAGAAAAAAAGCTATTAAGGTAACTAATTGAAATAAAACCAATGCATTGTTACACAGACTGCATGCACAGGGCTCATAATAACAGCAATGGCAAATTGTCAAGTCTAACAAAAGGCTTTGTTCACTCAACTCCTGGGATGGCCAGCCACTAGTATCTACAATTAGATAAAAGTGTTTGAAATTGGACACTAAAGTCTGAGATCAGACTCTACAGTGTCTTAAATCAGGTATTAGTGTTTAAAATCAGATACTAGTATCTAACACCAGGCATTAGTGTCTAAATTCAGACACTAGTGTCTTAATTCAGACAATAGCATCTAAAATTGGACACAAATGTCTAAAATCATACACTGATGTTAGGTGAGTTAAAGCAAGAGTGAGTTGAATGAGTCAATGCATATTTGCATGGCCAAACTTAGGTGGTGTCTTAATGTTTTGATGGTACATGACGTACCATATGGAAAATTACTTTGAGTCTTGTACACAAATATTGTGCACCTATATGTATGAACAGACACACAATCTGCCAATTAGATAACAGAAAACAAAAAGTGGATTCTGTCCTATAGCAGGACGTGAAATTGCACCTAATGCAGGTGCCAATGCAACTAAATTTTTCACTTTGGCAACCAAATCCTGGAAAGTAGTCGCCAAATCACCAACTAGAATGCTTCATCATAACCATACCTAGAGATATCATGAATTTAAAAGATTTGCAAATTAAGATACATCTGTGGCAAACTTCCTTGTTATGTTTGTTTCCAAAACACAGCACATGCATCTCCATCGAAAACTAGGCGCCATCTTGGATTTAGGTGAGCTTGAATGTTTTATATTATCCATTCTAGTGTCCACTTAGAAGAACTTTATAGAACTTAATTTTGGAAGGTCTATCTAGAACTCTGAAAGCATAAAAAAAAGGTTTTTTTTTTGTCTCTAAAAATGGCGACCAACTTTTTTTGAATTGGCTACCACTTTGAAAAATTTAGGAGCCCAGTAGCTATCAGAAAGAAAAATTAATTTCACGCCCTGTATAGGCTCCATCACTTTTGCTGACTGTGGTTGTAAAGCACTGATTGGCAAAAATGAATTTACTTAAGAAAATTGTGTGTTTTCCTTCATGCTATAAATCAATCATGTCTGACAGAACAACTTAAGTTAGTATGCTTTAAGCATAGTTTCTTACCAGAAAAAGAAACAGACACAAACACTGAGCACTTTGCGCACATTATTCCCCCACACAGCCTACAGTGATGCCTACGTCGAGCCACATTAAACTGCCTCTTGCAAAGAGGGCAAAACTTCACTTCACTGTCAGCAATCCATGGCACCAGACTTCTCTCTAAAGCTGTAAAGGAAATATTAGGTTGGCATTTAAGACTGTATGGATAAACACTAGGTAACAAAGGGCCTTATTTGGGAAATACAGGTCTATTATTACAGACTGGAATGACAGGTCATGGTTCTAAAACTTATGAGCTGAAAACTAAGAATGGTCTCATCCAGAGTCAATAATCACATGACTAATAACACACAACCAGCCGAAAAATTTCAAGAATTCAGCCCCACTCTAATAGCTTGGTGTATGAATGACTGAGTCATTCACAAACCAGGTAATAATGATGGAGAGTAAATTCATAACAATAAAAAGACAAACACAATGTTAATGGCACTATTAACTATTTAACTCCCATGAGTGACCAAGACAGAATTTCTCCTTACAATACCAACACAATATCAACCAGAGAAGTGATGAGAATGAAGAAAATTATCAATTTGGGGATACTTAGTTGATCCAATACTAAATTCTCTGAACTAACATTATAAGAATTGTATGGTTGACAGTGAGGAGAATTATAAATTTGATCTGGGAATTAAAGGGTTTAATGCTAAATTAACCCTTTGAAATTGTTTTTTTTTTTGTCTGCACATAGAAATGCACAGAAAACAGTATGGATAATATACATACTGATATTAGGATGTCAAGGGTTAAGGAGACAGATAACAGTACTCACATTTCCTTCCTGGTCTTGTGGGTAATGCAGGTGAATCTTTAACAGTAACTCCTGACCTTAAAAGCTAAAATCATGATAAATTCATACGTAAAAAGAAGACACATTCAGACTCATTAGTTAAAAAAAGTTACCAGCTGAAAATTCCCAGCCAAGAAAATAAACTTTGATTAGATAACTTTGCACACAAGGCAAGTGGTTCACACCAGCCACAGCTGTACCAGATTGGGTTGAATGATGTGCTACAGGAGTAACGAAACAGTCATAAATCATTCCCACACTACATTCTCCATTAGTCCTTTAACTTCCAGAAGTGATTAACATGTAACTTCTCCCAATAACATCCATACATTACCCAGTCAACAGGTAATGAGAATACACAAACCTATCGGGTAGAAGTCCTTATCTTGATCTAATACAAAATTCTCATAACCCATTTAGAAGGAAATGTGTAGGAGCTAGAGAGAGAATTAACAATCAGATCTTGGGAGTTTAAGAGTTAATGCCTATCCTTCTCAATAAATGAATACCAGTCTGCCAGTATACAAAAAGTAGCAATAGAATAAGTAACTTCAAATAAGGAGTGCAGAAAGTCTTAGCTGTGATTGACTCTATTAAAAAATCCTAGGTAAGCTTCTACAAACCGTTAACCCTTTACCTCTCATAAGTGACCAAGACAGAATTTCTCCTTACAATATCAATACAATATCAAGCAGAAAGTGATGAGAATAAAGAGAAGATTATTAGTTGATCTAATAAAAAAATCTACATAGTTATATCACAAGAATTGTGTGGCAGATAGTAAGGAGAATTACGAATTAGATCCAGGAGTTAAAAGGTTAACATCCACAGTTATGACTTTATTCCAAAAAGACTATGTAACTACATAATTACCAAATTGACCATTGCCAAGTAAATACACATACCTTCTCCAGTCTGATAAGTATTTTATTAGTTTCAACAACAAATCTGTCAATCTCTGCATCTCGTCTTTCCCTAAATTCTCTAAATCTGCTTCTTGAGGCTCCTGTGTTTGAGAGGCAAAAAGAAGTCTGTTATTACTGATAATAGAATTGATGATGAGTTTTTCCCCTTCAATTTATTTGTTCACACCCTAACATCAGTATGCATATTCTCCATACTGCTCTCTATACATCACCTAAGGTGCTGACAGGAATCAATTTAATAGTCAGGAACATCTTTAGTTGGTGACCATAACTGTTAGTCTAGTTAGCAGGTAATTTAGTGTTAAAAATAGGGTTGAAAATGTAAATTGGCCACTGTAAAGAGTAAACAAGCTGATGATTCGAGAGTTAGCCCTTTGTCAGAGTGATCAGCAAAGGGCTAATACTCAAAACATCAGCTTGTTTACTCTTTACAGTGGCCAATTTACGTTTTCAACTCAAATGTTCACACTAACTTACCTGCTATACTTTCCCACTGATGCAGTTTCTTTAGAAACTTACCCTCTTTACTCTAGTTACCTTGATGACTTTGACTTGGATGTGATATTGTGAGGAGAAATTAGATACTTGTCACTCTTAGGGGTCAAAGGCCAAAGGCCCTGGCACAAGGCGCAAAGGCCACAAGTTGAAGAGCAAAACAAAATAAAGATCTACATAATTGTATGAAATTCCCGCAAAAAATTAAGAACCGACAACAGAGACAGTTTACAGTCTCAGCAAGCCGTACTCCACAAGAGTGTGTAGAGAAAGGCAAATCATGAAACGTTACAGAAATTGCTTAACTTCAAACAACTCCAAAGAAATAATGATGATAAAAATGACCACAACAACGATTAAATGTTTAAAAAAGCCAAATAGTAATTAATTAAAAAATAATCAAGGTGTATAAGTGTAAAATTGCTGCATTCTACAAGCGTGTGAATGATTCTCAGTCGCATCCATGTAGTTTGATGGAAAAAATGTAATGCCCAGAAAAAGAGCATGAAATGCGCAAGTCTTAAGAAACCATCCAATTGAAGCAGATAAATTGTGCTGTCGAAATTGGGGTATTCTGCCAAAAATATCGAAACCGGCATCTCTTGAAATAACCGAGCAACAAGGGTAAATATTCGATTGAAGAATCATGGATGAAACATCGTGTTGACATGAGACGTCCACGAATTACCCGCAGGCAGGAAAAACTTTAAGGGAAATGCTCAACGAATGACAAAATTGCAAAGCTTGCTTCATCGTGTAGACAACAAACAGTGAAAGTTAAAACGCATTCAGCTGATATTGTATAAGAATTATTCTCACCGAAATCTTGCTGGTCCCAGAGAAACGGATCGACCCCTCTGCTTACAGGATTTTCAACAACACCATCTACAGAATCTACGGTAGCCCCGTCTGGTTCAGAACTCTCTATTTTGTTTATAATTTTTCTCTTCGCTTTGCCAAATGCCTCTCGCATTCGGCGAAGTGTGTCCTTGTCATCGGAATGACTCTCCTCGAAATGTCTTTGCAAAACCGAAGCATTTCCCAAATCCTTCATACATATTGGGCAAATGAAACCCTCCTTGATATCGTCGTTCTCCATTGCTCACGTGTTAATGAACAATCGAGCGACTCACTTGTCCGCATTTGTGCTAATCATGTCCAAAAACCATAACATCTGCCGCCATATTGAGACCACAAATTCTTGTACCGCAGAGAGTTCTGGGTAAGGGGTATGGCCCCACCCACAAATAGGGGTTGTAGGGCTAATCGCCGTGGGGTCAAGAAATGATATGTTGTGTGGGAGGGGGCCGGGAATCAAGAGGCGACCGTGTTAAAAGGAATGATTTGCAACTGCAGCTCGAGAAGTGATTGATATGACGACCCCTAGCACGCTAAAACGGTATGACGAAGCACTGTAGTAATAAAGAAAACAACTTTTCAAAACTCCTGGAAAAAAAATTTGTTTTACTTCACACTAATTACAAAATACAAGCTTTGCATTGTTGACCTGAACCTAAGGGACAAGTAATTATTAATGGCCGAGGGGGAGGGGTGGAGGATTTTAAGAGACACAATCAAAATCCTCCCACCCACCCTCCCAGGTGATCAATAGTAACCTGTCTCTAACTTGTTTCAGAACCATAGTCTGTGTAGCAGAACAATCCTGTTCACGGATATGTTAAAAGCAGTTTTTGCTTCTTATTTTGAAAGGGCCGCTCATTACTCATCGATCTTTTTCAATTCCGTGGTACTTGATTGCTGTTTATTCACTGGATATTCCGAAATGCTAGAAAGTGATGAGATCTACAAGATTTCCTTTTGGCTGTGTCATGTGTTCAGGGAAGAAAGACACCAATGTATCAAACAACTGCAACAAGGAAACAAAAAAAATTAATGCTTGGCTTAAACCAGCTACCACTTTTCTTGTTCAGTTAATCGTGGAAGAAATGTACAGCGTGAGAGCTAAAAATGACCGCGCAAAAGGCTGAGAAACCTCCACCGTTTCTGCTGTTCACTCGGCATTTAACACTCACTTTTTATCTCCCTTGCCATTGACTAAGTTTAGAACACCTATTGTAATTATATCGCCCACAATACAGGTTACATATCAAAGATCATTCGTGAAACACGTGTAGAAATGTGCACTTTGTTTGTGTAACAACTACCTGAGTTCTTCCAGCAAAACCGTCATTTAATGGCGGCGATAGAGAGTCTGAGGATTTAAGAGAAGAAAAAGAACATCAGGCAATGGCACAAAGAGGAACGCACGAACAAATAGTCAGATAGCAGACATACAGGTACTTCGTTCTGAAAAAGGGCTAACACTCGAAACGTTAGCTTTAGCAACTCTTTAAGATGGCCAATTTACATTATCAATTATGAAACAACTATGAAAGATAACTCACCTACGTCAGTTTCCATTCGATCTTGTGTGGAGACTGACTGAGAAAATAGACTGGATGCAATAAGACGAAACTGGAAACAAAAGACAGGAATGCTTACCAACTCCAACCATTCAACACGACATACCTTATTTAAGCGGTTTGTAAATCTGCTATTAAGAGGGAATTTTTAGCACTTGTCCAGGGAAACACAAGAGCACTTGCAGATAACTTAAAGTGCGCTTAAGTCTTCTGACGCGCAAATTAGTTAGAAGCTCGTAATCGTTCACTGATCGACCATATTATGTTCGTTCCGGAAAAAAAAAGAAAAGAAAAGAAACGGGGGCTGATGGGAGAAGGGAAAACTAAAACTGGGTAACTTAGCTCCTTAGCGTTTAGTGTTGTATGGCTTTAATCACCTCTTGACTCTCCTCCGGATCATCATGGGCGACTGTCTCCGAGAGCTCGTGCTAGGGAGAAAAAAGCAGAGTGTGACTCAAATTTGAAAGAGAGAGTAAGATTCTTCTTGGAGGTGTGGGGCGGGGATAAGCCCAGTCCCAAGGAGCGCGGGCTTATTTACAGAACAGCGGTTGACAATCGAGCTTTGGGCGGGGTAGAACAACGCGACTTGTTTCTCGCGAGGCGTGTATTAAATTATGCCAAACTCGTCTTCTCTTTAGCACAGTCGTTTTGTTTCTTGCGAAACGTAATCCGGCTTTTTGTAAACCAGTCTCGTCTCTCGCGTAGCGCGTTTTGGTACACGCAAGACATTTATGATTGCTCACGGGGCGCGTCTTGAATTTTACTTAAGTGTCTTGTTACTCACATGACGCTTTTTGTTTCTTATGAAGCGCACCCTGTTTCTCGAGAGATGCGACTTGCTTTTCACAAGAAATGTCCTCGTCACTCAATGTGCGTTTGGCGGTTTCTCGCGAGTAGTGTCCCCTTCTCTTGCAAGGCGCGTGTTCCGTATTGCGCACGTGTTTTCTGAATCACGTGTTTCTCGCGAGACGTGCCCTGTTTCTCGCTTGTTGTGCATTTCATTTTGCGAGAAGTAAATTTATCTCAAGTAGTGCGTTTGGTTTCTCGCAAGACGTAAAATTTTTCACGCAAGGTTGTCTAGCTCCTCACGAGACGTGTCACGTTTCTCTCGAGATGCATTCTGTTTCACTCAAGACCCTTACTCCTTCTCACGAGAAGAGATTCACCAGTATCTGTGCAAGATACAAGTTAGGGGGAATTTGGAAATTTAATAAGTACCTGCAGATAACGAAGAGCTTCGTAAGGGTCACGAGCAGCCATCTCCTGAAACCTGAGAAGGAAAAACAAATAATAAGAGTGTCGTAAAGGAGGAATTTTTTGTCGCTTTACGCGTTCGGGTCGGGCGGGTCCAATACATGTTGATGGGATGAAAAAGTAAAGCCGACCAGTTAAATAAAAAGGATGCGGGATTAATGATACAAATTGGCAGTTAAAAAAAGGGGAAAAGCAATAAGTGGTAACAGTACCTTTGTTTACGAATTAAGTACCGACATCTTCTTAATAAGTGTTCTCTTGAAGGTCTTGACAACTACAAATAAACGGGAAATAAAATTAATGGACAGTATTAACAAGGCTAAACATTGATAGCCGCGTACCAAGTTGACCACTTTTTTTTGGGTCACGCAACGCAACTAAATTTTGACAAGGTAATTGCATGTTCTCGAGCGTAATCAGCGCATTCAATTCCGTTCCGTAAATGAATTTTGAAACCCTTGAAAAGTTTAAAAGTGCTTGTTACTCTCAGGTTGCAACAGAAAAATTTGACAACTCACTCACATCCAAATTGTAAAATAATGTCACACAACGTAACATGCGCTGGGGTACTACGTGACAAACCCGGATCAGGCTAAGGGGTAACCTAGTTTCCTTGGCTGTCATTCTCTGGGATGTAGCGCAAGATAAGGGGGCGTTGCGTGACATCCAAGAGAACAGCCGCGAAGGAGACTAAGAGTAAACGAAATAAACAGATAGACAGTTAAAATTTTGAATCAAAGTCTGATTACCTTCAGCGACCAGAAGTCATCGAGTCTCATCTTGGGTATGCTGGATTTTCCAGGATTGCCTCCAAAAAGGTAATGTACTTTGTGAATATCATCATACACCAACTGATGTGCAAACCGAGGGCAAGGCTCTACATTCTGCATCTTGGTCCAGTACTGCTGACCCATGTTCTCATTCTTGTAAACACAAGACCTACAAGAAAAATAGTCATAGAATCCATTAGTAGTAAACTACAGATTAACTTTGTGTGTACAGCTGTTGAATTAGCAGAAATCGGATAGAACCTTAAGAGATCAAAAGTAACGGTTCGAAATCAGACTCAAACGTCCAAAATTAACTGCAAGCGTCCCAAATCGACACCAAGCGCCTGAAATTAGTCGAACTGTCCGTCTGAAACCGGACACAATTGCCCGAAATAAAATGACACTGTCCGAAAAAAAAGAAACAGGACCTAAAATCAGACAAACTGTCAAAAATCGGAGCTCGTTTGGGTGGGGAAGGTTATTGTCAATTTTCCACGTTTTAAAATACTTACCACGACTTTCGTTCCATATCGTATACCCAAAAAGAATTCCTGACTGTTTCTTCACGTTTTTCCTTGTCCTTACTGAGACCCTAAAGAGATGAACGAACCCATCAAATTACAGCTCTTCAAACTTGATGTAACATCCAGTTCACCGTGCAAACAAAAACAAGGGCTCCAAAAAGGTCCTGTACAGTTGCAACTAAAAAAAACACACACACAAGGTTTTGTTGCGAACCTAATGACTTGCTTAAACTGACGAGGGAGGAGAGGAAAGGGGAGGGAGGGGGGGGAGGGGAAGCGTAAATAGTGCAGCACGCTATACGTAGCCACAAAGACCTGGGGCTTCGTATTTTTCTGTTTCATCGTAGATGAACGTGCTCGCGTTATGTATCTGTAAAATATCGTAACCTTTACTCTTACGACGAAAACTGAAGACCGTAATTACTGTGGGCTTACCACTACTGATACAGTCACGCGCGTGCGTGTACGAGTGTAAACTTCTAACTTCGCTTTTCGGACCATTGTCGCGAATGGAATTTTAACAGACGCGTACCGTGATCGTATGTGTAATGGTTCATCAACTACATCCTGTTGCACTGTACCCTGGGAGCAAGCCTTCATTTTTAGTTGTGGAGAGGTTTGCTAAGGGTTTGGCACTAATAAGTTCCAAGCCCCTTGCAGACTCATGCTTTCCCGCTCTCAAATTTTACGTAACAAGAGAGACGGTGACGTAAAGAACTGCAGGCTTAAGAGAGATCTACTTACAGATAATACGTGAATTTCGTTAAGTCCAGGATCAATTGTTGCTCTCTGAGTAAAACCTGCTGCAGGAACTGCAAATAAAGAAACAGAAGGGTGCTTAAACAAAACTCATAAATATCATTAAATCAACAACGGCTACTATAGTAATTGTAAAAAAGAAATGCAGTGATTGTAGATATACCTTGATCAGATTCTTTTTTGCTTCCATCGTATATAAATGATATTTCATGGGTGTCCACATTGTACGTTATAAAGTCACTGAAGGATAGGAAAAAAGGTCCTAAAATTACTCAGAATGAAAAAAGTTTTGCATGCTTTAATTAATTTGGTCATCAGATTAAATTCACTTCAACATCACTGCATATAGTACCTTAAAAATTCTCTTCCTCTTTGTCCAGCGAAAATATATAGAAGTCTTTTCTCCTGCGTGAAGAAGAGTTGCAAAAAAAGAGAAACTGACATTGAGAAATTCGTTGGTGAGCGTTATTCGCCAAGCGCCTAATTAAACAAGTGGTTAAACAAGTGGACATTACAGTTTGATGGCTCATTCTCCCAGCTACAATAAATTAAGGTTTTGTTATATTTCTTTCAGTACAAGGGCCATGTAGGTCAACTTCGCTTAAAAAATAGTGCCTATTTAGGGGTTTCCATGGATAACACCCCGTCATGCTTGGTACCAGGGCCCCTCTGGATAACAGCCATGCAGCTGAATAGGCCACCACGGCCAGTGTTCTCCCTTATTTTAAGCATGACAGGTAAAATAAATTTTCAAACCGGTAAAGCAATCCTTTTACCCGTTGAATTTTAAAGAATTCCAAGCAATTTTAAACGGTAATAAGAGGCACTACAGGTGGTAAATGTTACCGGTTACTGCCTGAAAAGGAGAACAATGCAGGGCTAAGTAAAGTTTACCTAACTCTTTCCTTGAGAGTGCTTTTCTGAGGACAATGATATTCATAATTAAATATTTGAAAGTTACACGATTGTTTTTCCTGACTTACTGGATGAAATAACATTGAGTGTCCTATCCTTGATCGCAGCTCAGGACAGTCGTCCCTACAAAAAACAACAGACACAAAATCAGTCCAACTACTGTTTAAGTCAAAATTGCACCATTAAAATGTGAGATCTCTGAAGCGTCACATTTGCATGTTGTATCGATACGATAATACGAATTTGTTGAGCAACTTCCCAAGTAACAGAATTTCACAGTATGCAGTGCTATTATCCCTATCTTATCATCGCCTGTTTCAGGCGTTCAGTTAGTAAATTGAAGCGCAATATTAAACAGCGCTATGAGAGCGGCGGAGTGAAAAGACAAGAGAGGTTTGGGTCGGCTCGCGTTAAGTCCTCTACGCAAGTCGACCCAAACCTCCGCCGCTTTTTCACTTTTTCCGTCATCTATCCGTCTACTATTTCACTCCGTTTTCCAAACTGAAAGCCAGGAACAGGCTAATTCTAAAAACATTTTCAAATTCCAGCTTACTTGAGTTTATTCCAGGTATTTGTTTGACAGTTGTACGAGTACAGTCCGCTAAATAGGGTTTCCTGTGCTCTCTCGTCTCCACTTGAGCTAAAAAAGAAACTACTACTTTTAGCTCTGCGGATAAAAATGTGAAGGAAGAACAAACAAATCCGTTCAGCCTTTTCTGCAGTAAACCTCTTAATATATAATGATTTCTTCTCCTTTTTTTCCTACCTTGTGAGTACACGACCACCAAACACATAAATTGTGCTTTTTTCAACATCAATACACATCTGCAAAATGAAACAAAAGGTTATAGGTCGTTGCATATCATGGAGCAGGGAAAAAGATTCCATGCTGTATGAAAAAATTTGACAAAAAGACTCTAATGATGCATATTACATAAAAATTTCATGTTAACAAACATTGTTTTTTTTCCTGCTAACAGAAGAATTAACCATTAGACCACCAAGTGTAGCTAGCATCTAATTTTTCCTCACAATATCAGCCCTGAATCAAGCATAAAAGTCATGAGAATAAAGGAAATGATCACTAAGTGAAGAAGCTCTTGATTGTTAAACAAATTCTCCTCTTCTTAGAAATTGTATGAAACAGTCAGGGGAATATTCATACTGATGTTATAGTGTGATAGACAACAGTGTGAGCCATCCGTTTTTCAACTTTGGTCAACCGTTTAACGTTTCGTGCTATCCGTTTTTATTTTTGATCAACCATTTGAAGGCCTAAGCTATCCGTTTTTGGACTTTGGTCAACCGTTTAAATTTTTTGCCATCTGTTTAAGCGGTTATGGCATCCGTTTAAACGTTCGAGTTAACCGTTTACTATCCGTTTACAACCGTTTTTCGAGACCGTTTAACGGAAAAGCGTTAGTGCCCGTTTTCCCGTGGAGGGTCACAAATATCCAAGAATAAATAATCCAGTATAACACAGACCTGATGGTCAAAAATAAGAGGTGGCCCTCCTTCAGATGCTGTGTCTGCACTGATAAGCGTCCATTGATTTCTGGTTATGTCATAAACATAAAAATCACTCTGGTAAAATAAAAAGAAACAAAACTAGCAATCAGAGGTCTGTTAAATAAATAGAATTATTGATGCTGTGTATCTATTCAGTAATAGATCACATATGACGACAAAATAGAGCAAGAACCAAATTGTAATTTATATAATAACAGAGCAAGTTGTTTTTAGTGATGACATCATCTGTGCATCTGTCCTCCAATAGTTCATAACTAAGAACCAATCAAAATGCCTGGATAATTCAAATTATCATGCAGAATACTTTTGTCTATGGTTGAAACATTATGAGATTAATATTTCTCAAAATATTATAATTTAGATTTGGAAACTTTGTTGTGATTTTACATCGAAAAATGGCAACTTAAAAAAAGTTTGGCTAAGAGCCCTGAGTCATGAAAAAAAAGACACAAATTGAGCACATACTGTAATTTAGTGCTCAAATGTATTTCAATATTGTAACAATACCCTTAATTAGAGTTGTCTCTGAATAATTCCAAAACATTAATCAAGCTGTCTCAGTCAAAATTCAAAGGAAATATAACCAATTATTCAGACACATTTAAACCAGAATGGAGGTTCAAATGATTTCTTTATTACAGACTGTCAAATTTGAACAAATTGCATTGACTAGAAGTCACTCAATGGCAAGGCTGTGCTCTAACGGCGCCCGGTCGCCTGAGGCGACTAACATTTGGCCTCGGGCGACTGAAAATATTTTCTTGGTCGCCCGGCCGGGCGACTGGCTGGTGTTGGTTTCTTGATTTACAGTCAAAAAAAAAAAAGAAAATGTTGTTCAATCGGGCGCGTGTTGATATTCAAAGGTCGTTCCACGTGAATTTACGTGTAACATAATCATCGACTTTGATCGTGACAAGCTGCACAGTTTTCGATTTTAACCGCTTTTCCAAATAGTATTATAATTTTCCCTTTAAATTATGATGGCTCGTTAGTTAGTTTTTGAAAAGCAATTGTTACTTCTGCTCTGACAGGCGTAAAGTACGGTCGACGATTAATAAATCGCTAAATGAACACGGGAGTCGTTCTTTTAAAAGAAAATGTTGTTCCATCGGGCGCGCGTTGATGTTCAAAGGTCGTTCCACGTGAATGCACATGTAGCATAATCCTTGACTTTGAACTTGACTAGCTGCACAGTTTTCGATTTTAACGGCTTTTCCAATAGCATTAAAATTTTTCCTTTAATTTGGGATGGCTCATCAGTTAGTTTTTCAAAAGAAGTTGTTACTTCTGCTCTGATAGGCGTAAAGTACGGTCGGCGATTAATAAATCGCTGAATAAACACGGGAGTCGCTCCTCTATGCTAATTTAATATTTTAGCCGGCTTTTTACTGCCGTGTCTGCGAGGCAAAAACATAACTTAAGATTGTTTTTCCAGTAAAACACGATGTATAAAAAAGAAAAGATACGGTTTTTTTTGTGATTGTTTTAGAAACGGGTATAAACTCTATAAGTCCCGCATTGTCCTTGGTGTCGTGACAAGTTATTACGTATCACGCACTAAGAATAAAATCGACCGAATCCACAAAAAGCTCATTTGTCTTGAACATTTCACCGATAACATAGGAAAGAAAATACTTCTGTTCTGCTCTTAAACGATGACTTTCCAACAAGATGACTTATTCAAAAAAAGATAATAGTTCTAACATTTGTTCGCAGTAGATCAGTACTCAATCACTAAAAGAAAGAACATGAAAGCAGTCCCTTTTTTGCAAGTTGGATGATTAAATTGAGATGAATATTTTGCTGCGAAACAGAGATATGTTACAGTTAGTGTTTAATGGATCACTGTACAATTTTGTTTACAATGTTCATATTTCTAATTCATAAAAGATGATTTACATCGTTGACAGTATTGATCTACCGTAGTTTGTAATTTGTAATTCCAATTTAAACTCTGTCTAAAGAATTTCTAAAGAATTAAGTATACAGAGTTCAAACGAAATAGTGTTTTGCTAAGCTTACATAATGCTTTGAATTGAACTTCAATGAGAGAGTTTTAGGATTATCAGATTATCTTTGGTATATGTATACTATTCATTTTTCAAAAAATAGTTTTGCACTGCTTCTGTAAGTGTGAATTAAATAATTATTTGACCATAAGTGATGATAGGTTTTCAGGAGGTCAAAGGATACGATGTTTCATGAACATAAAAACAATAAATAAATGCACATAGTTCTATTTGACTCGTTACGAAAACAGTTTGTTTAATTTTTAATAATGAACCGACTGATTTATTAATTTGGGCGACCAACTAGGAGGCCCAGGCACCTCAGCTAAAATGTTTGGGAGCCTGAAGGGCTCCCCGAAATTTTGATTTGGGCGACCATCTTTTAGGCCTGGGCACCCAAGCTAAAACGCTTGGGAGCCCGAAGGGCTCCCTGAAATTTTCCTTAGAGCACAGCCTTGCTCAATGGTCACCAATTCTCTCTGTCACACAATTTAAGTGTACATTACCTTAAGTGGTGTTACATTTCTCATTCCTGAGTCTAAGTATCTTCCCAAAGTATATATCAACTTTCTCTTGCCGTCCAGACACATCTTGTGACAAGACCTGGCACATGGTCCACCTTCCTGCTCTGTATCACGTGACAGACATGTCCATTGAGAAGACTCCACAGTAAATGACCAGAAATCAGCCAGGTCCACCATCCCATCCCAGCCCCCAAGCAGGTAAATCACCTGAGATTCCATGTCAATTGACATCTGATGCCCACCTCTCATACCCGGCCGTGAACTACTGCTATCATCATCTACGGTCAGAACATGGCAATGAACATTGGTGTTACTAATGTTACATACAGTTTTTACTGCTCAATTTCAATTTGATTGTTGGAAGCAACTAGAGGCCTCCTAAAGGAAAAATCCATCCAATTTTCTATGCATTTTGTGAAGAATTGCATAGTTTATAAACATGCTGTTTACAGATAGAATGTACGAAACACCAGGTGCATTTCTTCTCTGAGACTCTGCTGTGTTCTCTTCACACTGACAAGTATCTAATTTCTCCTAACAAGATCAGCTCTGATTCACATATTCAGGTCATGGGAATGAAGGAATTGATCATCAAGTAAAGGAGTCATGATTGTTAGAAAAAGTCTCCTTGTCAGTACCTTAAGAAATTAAATGTAAAGAGAACAGAATGGGGTGTAACAGGTTAAAGATCAGAGAATTCTCTAGCCACAGAATTACAGATCCAGTCAAATTTCAATGACCACATTATTTTTAACTCAGATGTTGAGAATTTTCCCCAGCATTTTACACTATTCTGCTACTTAACTTCTTAAGTGAAACAACAATAAAAACTGAATTCATATGTTAATAATCTTGAAAATGAATGTGATTCACAAGGTGACCTTGTTTATAAAATCTTACAGTCTTTCATATGAAGGTTTCTAATCAGTACATTAATTTTACTTCTAAATGGTGTTCTAAATGAGTAATTGCACAGCTTAATGACTCTTATACCTTAATCTCATCCCGTCAATAACTTACTTTGAGCAGCAAGAGGAATTATCGCTTTCCACTTGGGTTTGTAATCTTGCTGACTGATATAATGACTAAAAATAGCATCTAGAAAACAAACAATACACACAAATTAAAGCTTACTTTAACCCTTTAACTCCCAGATCAAATTTGTAGTTCTCCTTACTGTCAACCATACAATTCCTATAAAGTTAGTTCAGAGAATTTAGTATTGGATCAACTAATTATCCCCAAATTCATTTGATATTTTTCTGTATTCTCATCACTTATCTGATTGATATTGTATTGACATTGTAAGGAGAAATTCTGTTTTGGTCACTCATGAGGATTGCACATTTAAAAATGTTAATCTAATGTAGAGTGGTTTGTCGGTACCCAGAAAATGGCTAAAAAGAGTACAAAGAACAGACAGTAACCATTACAAGTGCATGTCAGCACATGAAACATGACATCAAATAAAACAAAAAATCTGCCTCTAAACTTGAAAGTTAATTTTGGTTCACATGCAGCTGAATCAACATTACTATGCAACTACCACCTCTACTAAAATCTCAGATTACAGAAAATCAAATAGAAAATTACCATTTGAAGCTTGTTCTATGATTTTCTCACATCCATCAAAGTCATTATCTATCACCTGGTAAAAAATTGTACAACAAAAACACAAAAAATTGCAATTTCAATTTACAAGTAACAGTTAGATGCAAAATATATCATCATGGACATAGACATTTATTTAAATTAAATTAAATTGCCATCTTAAGAGTTAAATCAATCTGTTCTAATCATGAGCACAGCACCAAACAATAACAGTTGAAGATAAACTCATGACAAGATTGTTACCAGTTTCTGATGGAGTTCTGTCAGCATGGGGTGCTCAAGATTGATTTTTGTTCTTTTCTGCAAGGATTCAAAAGCTTCTGCATAGTTGTGCTGTCGAAAATGTTTCAAGCAAAGACGTATGGCTTCTCTTTCACGATACTGCAAGATGACAGTCAGAAACAAATTAACAAAAATCAAAAGACTGGAATTAAGACAAAGTAAGAGAAGTCCTGAAATGGGCTGCTGTGGATGATTACAAGTTAGGTTCAACAATCTGAATGGAAGTCATTTCCAGATTACCCCGATGATGTCTTGTGTTAAGATGAACAAAATATCACTCTGCCATTGTCTCTGACTACAATCCTTTGTAGTAGTCAGAGTGCCACAGATCCCAAAAAGCCTTAACCTTTCACTTCCATGAGTCAGACTAAGACAGAATTTCTTCTTATGATATCAACACAATATCAAGAAGACAAGTGATGAGAATAACAAAAACTGTCTTGATCTTATACCAAATTCTCCAAACCAACCTCATAAGAATTGTATGCAGACAGTAAGGGGAACTACATAATTAAAGAAATCTTGGGAGTGAAGGGGTTAAAACATGATGGAATACATAAAGAACAAGGACTGTTCTAGGACTTTTCCAGGCCCAAGACTGATTTTTCCAAAACATAAAAATTTCACCTTAAACTGTCTCATTCCCAAGATTTCAAAATCAATTCTCCTTACAGCCTATGCACATTTCTTACAATGCAAATTTTCAAAACTTTATTGTTTGATTTAAGCAGATTTCCAGGACTTTCCAGTTCTGGAAAAAGTCAAATAAAATTCCAGCACTTTTCAGGTTTTCCAGGACCCATAAAAACCCTGGTACTGCATTAAATCAATTGTCTTAGAGCTATAGAGTGACTCAGGAAGCATCTAAGCTGGGATTCACCATACACATAAATCAACAAATGATCAAGAAGTACCACTTACAGTATTAAACCACGTAAGACTAGGCTGAACAATCTCTGGATCATCTACTCCCGAAAGCTCCACAAACCAAATACTGAAGTTAAAACTGGGTCCCCATGACATGATTGGAACTGAAAATAGTTGGAAAGAAAACCAGTGGACTCTGTTTGACTACACTCTCAGAGGGCTTCTTTGCAGCTTTTTTCCCCTGAAAATTTCTCAGTTTTCATGGTATTGGTATCAACTGGTTAAATTTCAAAACTAAATTAAGAGCATTTTTTAATTCCATAATATTATATTTTGGTCATCTAATTTAAATTGACTTATGGGAGAATGTTCACAAATAAAATTTAAGGCATTTGGCAATTAATTTAAAACAAAAATAAGGAACAATGATCACAACACTGAATTAAGAGGTAGATCGTAGGAACTCACCTATCTTTATAAATTGACAAGGGAACATTTTGCCATCCAGTTCATGCTGAAGCTCAAATGCCTCTTTAATATGATCATTTCTTAATCCGCTGCAAAAAAAAAACAAACAGCATCTCAGAAAAGGCTCTATTGACATTCTGTTTCAACAAGTAGTTAACCTTCTACACTCATGAGCAGGGCGTGAAATTAATTTTTTTTCTGACAGCCACTTGGCTCCTAAATCCTTCCAAGTGGTAGCCAATTCAAGAAAAGTTGGTCGCCATTTTCAAAGACAAACAAAACCTCTTTTTTATGCTGTCATCGTTCTAGAAATTAAGTAGGGGTAAAGATCTTTAACGTGCTACAAAATGGACACTAGGATGGATGATATGCAACGTTTAAGCTCACCTAAATCAAAGATGACGTCTAGTTATTGATTGAGATGCATGTGCTGCATTTTGGAAACAAACTTAACGAGGAAGTTTGCCGCGGATTTGTCTTTGCAAATCTTTTTAATTCACTAGATCTCTTAGTAAGGTTATGATGAAACATTCTAGTTGCCAGTTTGGCGACTAATTTTCAGGATTTGGTCACCAAAGTGAAAAATTTAGTCACATTGGCGCCTGTATTGGGTGCAACTTCATGCCCTGATGAGGTAATCCTTCAACCCCTAAAAATGACTAGCATCTAATTTCTCCCTACAGTGTCAGTCCTGAATCAAACAGTAAGGTTACAAGAATAAAGGAAACAATCACCAACTACATGTAAGGAAGTCCTTGATTATTAAACAAATTCTCCTTGTCAGCATCTTAAGATATGTATATAAAACAGCATGGAGAATATACATATGTATGTAAGGGTGTAGAGGGCTACAGTAACACTGTGATTATACTTGTGGATGAAAATAAAAAATAGTAGAGAAATAAAATCCTGTATCAATAAAATTTGATTATTTTTAAACACTTCCACAATATTCAGCCAGTCTTACTGGAAATCAAAAGGGTCCCTGCAATAATTTATCAGGATCCAGAGACACTGTGAAACCAGTTACCTTTGCAACAACTCAGTCATGTGTTCATCATTCAGTCCACCATAAATCTTAAACTTCCTGAGATTGCATACATGGGTCTTCTCATACTTTCCAAATGTGATAGTCATAACAATAGCTGGCTTCTCCAATTTCAGTATAAGAAACTAAAAATAAAAAAGGTAAAAGCTTTCGCAGAAGAAAACAAATGATAAAATTAAAGTTAACTGCTGTTGTTTACATATACAATTCTCTCTTTCAACCCTAACAGTGACCAGCACCTGATTTCTCTATACTTGATTACTGCAAAGCCATTTATTGAGACCATGAGAATATAGAAAATGATCACCACCTTACAACTGTTACACATATTCTTCTTGTCAATACCAATTAAAGGGAAGAGTATAAAGAATGCTGATACTGATGCTGGGGTTTAAACAAATGACAAAGATCTTTTGTGTGAGAAAGATGTTCCTTGTTTTGTCACGAACAGGGAACAAAGGAAAAAAATTCTGAGTCCCCATGAGGTCAATCACACCTCAGACATTTAGATTCTGTGCTCCGATGCTCTATGGTGAGCAAGATCCACTACAAAGATCATATATGACACACGCTCTGCATACTTTTTAGATCAGAAATGTCAATAGCGTCATGTTTGGCAAATAGAATATGAAGATGGTAAGTTTTAAGCTTGGTAAAGAAATAGAGAAAGATGTTTTTCATCTTGCCACAAGTGTGGGACAAAGAAAAAAACATTCAGGGTCCCCATCTTTGATCTGAGTTTCTATTTTATAATAAACTTTAAAAAACTTAGGTGTGGCATGCACAAGACCATAAGTTATATTGAAAACTAACATCAATGCCTAATGTCATAATACTGGATTTCTATCCTTTACAAAGAGCGAACTCTCCATACTTTTGTCCACTCACCGAGGACAAAAAAATCAGCTGTGATACACCCCAAATTTTTTCTGTGCATTTATAACCTGATATAAGGTATACATCAAAACCAAGGTTAAGTTTAGATGGTACTCATGACAAAACTATCAGTGCAAATCATCCTGGCATCTTCCAATTTGTAATTAACAAGCTGCTCCTTACTAATCATTGCAGATACAGACATCGGCTAGACACTTGCCTAGTGATTATTTTATATTATGATTTGAATTAATCGTGTTGTCTACATCGCGAGTATTTCTCACAGATACACGACCCTGTTAATGATTTATAAGCTTATCCACTTGACGATCGCCATTTAATTCTTACCTGCGGAGGGTAGTTGCTATCGGAAGACCATCTCGAAGACTGGTCATTCGGTTTGTCCTCCAAAATATTCCTGAATAAAATTTAAAAATTTCCAAAATTAGCCGGTGTCACCTTCGCGAAATTCCACCAAATGATAAAAAGAAGCCTTGATGAGGTCTTACGTGGGCAAATAGTTTGCAGAATAGCTGGAACATTTGTGGATCGTGTATGTTAACACACGAGTTTCAACGGCTCCTGAAGCCGCCATTTTGGCGTACTTCGATGATTGCGCAGTTGCATGCACGCCCGAGTATCTTCATGGGAGAACTGAGCCAGCTGTAATTCTACTCAGCAGATTAGTTACCAAAATGGCGGTTGTCTGCAGTCGAAATCTGCGTTCTTTGTGTGGAGTTTTTCGAGCTTCTTTGGGCCTAAATGTAAGATATTACTTATATTTAAATAATTTTGGTGGTATTTTTGAGTTTTTTTTATAAATTTATCGTCGATCTTTTCTTGAAATTGATTTCTTTTGCGGCTGTAGTTCTAACATCACATGTGTGGAATAGATTTTTGCTCAGAGTTTGAAGTTGCCAATAGACAGCTTCGTAATCTAAATCGTGCGCAGCTGTAAACTTGTACTTACAAGCACTGTACATTATTTTATCTCTTGTAAGAAAATTCCCAAAAACGGTTTGTCGATGTCTTCAGCGAGAAAGTATACAAATGGAAGCGCAGCAGGTGAGCTTCAGTGTCCCATAATTATCTCTGCCCCATGGAATCCCCCTCGAGAAGTCGAGCTGTACTTAAACGCCTCCTGGGAGCTGATATGGATCCGGGGGAACGCCCTGAACCTTAACTCCCCCCCCCCCCCACTCCCTCCATTTTTCCCTTTTTTATAACTATTTATGACTTTAAAACTACCCCTTTATTTATCTTTCAATGGAATTGGTAATCCATTCATCCACAATAATTTGCTCCTATTCCTTGGTGAACACCATGGTTATCACTGCAATCAATTGTACTATTCCAACTCTAAGAGATGAATCCTAACCAGATTGTGCATAGAATAAACTTTTTTTTTCTCTTTAACCCTTTAATTCCCATAAGTGATTAATATGAAAGTTCTCCCCATTATATTCATACATGATCCAGCACACAGGTGATGAGAATACCCAAACTTATCAGGTAGCAGGTAATTTAATGTTAACAACTGAGTTGAAAACATAAATTGGCCACCATAAAGAGTAAAAAAGCTGACATTTCGAGTGTTAGCCCTTCCTCAGAGCAATATAATCGCTCTGATGATACAATTGCTCTGATGGAGGGCTAACACTCGAAACATCAGCTTTTTTATTCTTTATGGTGGCTCATTTACATTCTCAACTCAGTTAACACTAAATTACCAGCTATACTCTCCCACTGATGCAGCACCACAGTTTATTTAGAAACTTACCCCTTTTATTCATTTATCAAGTAGAAGTGTTTATCTTGATGTAACACTAAATTCTCATAACTAATTTACTAGAAAATGTTTAGAAGCTAGAGGGAGGAACTGACAATCCAATCTTGGGAGTGAAAGGGCTAGTTAGGTTTCCCCTAGACCAA
The DNA here is from genome assembly GCF_964200805.1 of Pocillopora damicornis. Classification (NCBI taxonomy): domain Eukaryota; kingdom Metazoa; phylum Cnidaria; class Anthozoa; order Scleractinia; family Pocilloporidae; genus Pocillopora; species Pocillopora damicornis. The sequence continues at coordinate 28,382,410 of NC_142674.1, read as the reverse complement.
GTTGAGTTATATAACAACTAACTGTGTGGTTTTGTTTTTCATAGGTATTGTTCGATCTTCCACAAAAGCCTTGCAACAACATCCTATAAACAAAGTTCAACATCCAGGATGCTTAGTGCAACAGAAGCAATTATTCCATGGTCACGGTTCTCTAACTGTTCCTTTTTTGTGGCAAGAACCAAGTCTAGCAAGGCAGTCAACAATTGTGTTCTCAGCCATAAGAAATAAGCCTTATCCTGACCTTGTGTTGAACAGCACGAGACTTTTTGCAACAGTTAACCAATACCGTTGGAAAAAAGTAAGAACCAAGGCAGATATGCCAAAGAAACATATTCCAAAATCAAAGCGAATCCTTTTGGGTCCTCAAAGGAAAGGTGTCTGTATCAGAGTCTTCGTAAGAAAACCTAAGAAACCAAACTCTGGCAACCGGAAGTGTGCTTTGGTAAAATTGAGTAATGGAAAAGTAATCACAGCCTATATACCAGGTGAAGGAGCAGTGTTACAGGAACATGCAGTGGTATTGTTTGAGGGAGGCAGAGTTCAGGACTGTCCTGGAGTCCAATATAAAATTATAAGAGGGAAATATGACATGAACTAATAAAAAAAAAGGCATGTTTAGTAAGTAACCCTTTCACTCCTAAGATTTGATTGTCAATCCCCCATCTCTAGCTGCTAAATGTGTCTCTGTAAAATATATATCTACCTGATAGGTTTGAGTTTCCTCGTTACCTGTTTGCTGGATAACATATTGGTTAGAGTTTATATGTTAATCACATCTGTGATTTTAAGGGTTACCATGAGATGAACTAGCCTTTGAGTTGTACCTTTGGTGACTGAGTTGTGGTTCACAGTACAGCTGGAACCAATGCCTGTTACCTGCAGGGTTTTATGTGATGGGGCTTGTTACAATACCATATGACAGCATATACGATCATAAGGGAACTGAATTTGTATTAACGTTGATTGACACACATGTTGTAATAAAGTTTTGAAAAATTCTGCATAAAGTTATTGCATTTGAGTTTTCTTGGAGCTTTAATTATTGACTGTTAAGGCCCCTAAGAATGGCCAGCATCTCATTTCTCCGAACAATGTCACCCTCAAATCACAAATTAAGGTCACTTGATGGAAAGGAAATGATCACCAACTTAATAGGCTTTGATCATTATAAAAATTCTCCTCATCAGCACCTAAGAGAATGTAGCAAGAACCGCATGGAGAATATGCATACTGATGTTAGGGTGTAAAAAGTTACCAGAAGGCTTCTGCATCAGAGGATCTGCCTCAGGGCTGGTAGTGAATTATTTTAACGGGCATTTAATCTAAGCTCTATGGTCTGAGGCTACATCTTTTTATGCATGTTTTAAAGAAGTTCAAAAACTTACTCAAACAATATTAGTCACACCCACGAGTAGCATTTTCTAAAGCGTATAGAAAACAGTCTGCAATATTTTTGAGTTTTGAAAACCGTTTGTCTGTGTCATTAGCACAAATACGAATAACACGTACACATTTTGGGCCGTTATAAGTAAGGATGACGTGATGATGGTCTAGACTGTTGGAAAATTAAGGACAGTTTTTCTATTTTTCACCATTTCTTGCCGCGGCAAAACAGTAGTGCGGCATGGAGCGGGTTGCGGTTCGCTTCCGCCGGTCTTTTTCAGACATAAATAACATTGAGTCACAAGAAGTGAGAATCATTTTCTCGATATGAGTTTTACTCGGAAAAAATTGCGATAGAAATTTCGGGGAAACTGAAAGTTGTTCAGACTTTTTGAGAAGCTTAGTTACGATTCGAATAGAAGAAAATTACATCTTCACACTCAGGTAATTTTAAATGTTACTATTACGTGAATAACTTAAGATTTTGATCTAGTTGGGTTCAATAGCAGCTGATTGCTCTCTTCTACGTGCTGTTGTGCTAGAATTGGGGTCCGATCGATTTTAATAAAGGTTCCCTGCGCAGATCATTTGCTCAAAACAAGAGTTCTGAGTCCTCTTAATTTTAGTTTTACAACTGACCGCTTGCGATGGAAATATACGTTAATTGGCATCAAGGCTTTAACAGTAAGTGTTTAATATCGATCCTAGACAACTTCCAACGGAACTGATGATCAAATTGAAGAGCATACATGAGGGCTCGTGTCAGTAAACGCATATTTTAATTATCATAATGCTTATGATCATACACGTTTTTTAAAGCATAGTGTGTGCCTCTTGTATACCAAAAGTTATATTTTTAAATACGATAAAATCTATGAGATCATATCAAGCGACATAATAGTGTCAAAGTTATTTAGAAGTGTAAACATTTAGCCTCAGAACACGAAATTTAAGCAATTCAATTCGGCCTTTTTTCATCTCATGAACTGGTTGTCGACCAGTACACACTAGCCTTCTAGAAAGAATTTATTCTGGCATAGCGCGTAAACCAGAGCAGGAATTTACTTAAGGGTATAAGATGAATAAAAATACTTCAAAATTTTTAGATGTTCTATAACATCATTTTCACACCGATAAAGTTGTAGGCCACTTGATTAACAATAGATACTATTATCGGTGTATATCCTAGGTAACCGTTAATTAGAGTGATTTATAATTTCAATTTATGTTTTTTAATATATAATTCGATAATAAACGTGTTGTAATCTCAATTCATATTCTTTATAAATAAAGTCATGAATTTACAATATGGAGAAATATTGAGACACAAAAACATATAAGCGTATCCTTATCGACTCTACGATTCTATGATTGTCAAATTGCTTGCAATCGAAATCTCCAGCTTTTTGTTTGCATTATTCAACGTTTTTAACCCTCTGCTGTAAAGTGACAGTAAACAACAGCCTCAGTCTCTCCCTGCTCATTATCCCAGGTAAAGTACTCGTAGTCTTCGTCATCCGTCGGCAGATCATCATACAAACATTTTTCGTCATCAATAACCAGTACAAATTTCGCTTTCTTAGATATTGCCTTCCAGAATGTTTCATCCTTTTTCTCGCGGTTGAAATCACGAAATAGTTCCTTAGCGCTGTAAGATATTAACATCACGTCAACTTTGTCCATGTCGTTGATAAGTGTTTTGTTTATTTCCACGCTTTCAAATTCAAACCCCAAGCTTTGAACATAGTGCATCCAGCCCAGCTCTCTGTCGTAGCCAATGAACTGTGGTGACTTCTTCCCTCTCGAGCTGAACGGAAAAGCCTCACTAAGGAAGGTTTTAAACCCGTGGAGATCGGAACCAGGCCCACAGCCCAGGCTCAACACAGTCTTTACACTCTTGAAGAAACGTTGAGGGACATACTCTTGTTCAATTGCTTTCTCGATAGCCTTTTTTGTTAAGCTAACTCGAGCGTTAAAGAGCTGCAGAGTGTAATATGCCCTGAAATTCTGGCTTGCATAACACATGGGCCTCCAGTTCCCATTGTTCTTTATTCCTTGAATATATAGCACTTTCCCCTCACCGGGATTCGTAAGTTGTTGCTCGGACAGTGCTTTGATGATTTCTGATGTGCCTGGTAAATTTTCTTGGTCTTCTTGTGATCGGCCAAGTTTAGCCCTCCTCCCCAGGTAAGCTGCCATCATCATGTTTGCGTTCGCCGGAATTTGAGCCCTCGTCTGTGCGTTGGTCTGAATAAATTCCACTATTCACCAGTACGATGGTTCGAACTTCTGGGATCTGTCTCGAAAGTACTAATGTCTTTCGGTTTTATACTTTCCTTCAGCACAAAAGGCCCGAACCAACTTTGTAACTGACTTCCGCTTGCGCGCCTTCAAACGTCAATATTTTGACCAGTTACTGCTCTGTTAGTTTACCTTTCTCCCATATATGTAGCTGACTTCGTGATATTGACCTAAAGGGCAATACCACTATTTATTTTTAGAAGAAACTACGTCACACATTTTCTACGGAACACTGAACACAAATGAAAATTTGAAAGCGTACCTTGTGAGAGATCCTTTGATAGCGTAAAACAAAATTAATAAAGATTTTCTTGATAAAGACTTGACAATGTTTATTGTACTTTTCTTCATTTTCACTCTTTAAACGGTATTGCGTGGATTGGATTTGCATAAACCTATTTTTTTGCAGCTGCTTTAAGAAGCTTTTATCCCAAGAGAATTTAAAATAACAACAATCGTTGTCTAATTTGTACTGATAGTTTGTCAAATATTACTGAATAATTTATGAAAACGTTGATCTACTAATCTCAGCAAGAACCATTTGAAGCGTACCAGGAACATTACTCAAGCAGCGCCTCCAGTCATCCGCTTTCTGAAATGCTTTTGAATATTGAGAGTGGCCCCATATTAAATTTTACTCATATTGTTTGTTGTGATATTCACTTAAGAGACGAAATATATATAATCGCAATAATGCCTGACGCAGGATTAGGAGAAAGTTTCTCGTTTTGATTTGCTGATTTAGGATACCGATTATTACATATCCTCGAGAAATTGAATTTTGGTAAATTCATCCTCATTATTTCTCATAACTTCAGGTAATATATTTCTCTCGAGAAAAATGGAGAAATTTTTATACAATTCCGGTGCTGGGAAACAGAATGAAAGGGTTTGGTACCAGCATGCCGTAAGAATTGGTCTTTAAGTGTTAAATTTTTTTCGAGGTTCGCCTATGACGCTTTTACAGCGTGAGCAGAAATTTGCAGAGCCCAAGGGCAGGAAAAAATGAACGAATAACTCTTCACGAATACACAATCCGGAAAATTAAAACTGTTTTGCAAGCTTTTATTCCCACGAAACGTCAGTCTGCGAGGATATTTATACTATTATTCTTTAGGATAACACATATTTTCGGCTCTGTCTGTATGAACAACTTGTATCCCGGGTAAAATTCAAGATATATTTCGGAGAATTAACATCATGTTGAGAAACTAAGCTTAATTTGCATCTTTATTGACGTGTTTTCCCCTGATATTCAACGTACTTTGCACGCCTACGAGTTTAACGGGGAATTTTTTTTTTAAGCTGGGCGTGATAAGGAAGGATGAGAAATAGACACCGAATATTGAAAACTGCATTAACGGCATGAAGACAGTTTTACCGATTGACCACATGAGTCATACGTAGCCGAAGGCAAATGGCAATTCACTTGAATTTTCAGTATGTTTAATAATACCGCAATTCGTATTTATCTTAAAAAGTGCAATTACAGAAAACAGATGAAGATAGTAACAAAAATGCAACAAAAATAACTCTCAGGTATTTCAAGGCATTTAAAGAAAGCAGGTGAAGAAATAAAGAAAAACATTGTGTCGGAAATAAGACCCACGTTGTGGCGTAATGTTAGTGCTGCACCTGCCGAGAAATCGGTGGCCGTTAAATTGAACCGACAACGGCCACTTTTTATAACAAATATCATACGAGCAGATTAGGCATTTGTTTCTAATATCAGTGGCAATTTTCTATCTATGGAAACCGATAAACAAATAAACAAATAAGCAAACGATGACAGAAACTTCAAGTAAAATGCGTCAGAACCGGTTGAGCAAAATATTCAATTATATCTGCGCAGTCGACTTCAAACAGACTTACGCGCGCACGTCAGTTACGAGTAAATTCTTAATTGAGAGGGCACCACGAGCCACATCATTTTGCTGATTTATACTTTAAAATGCGTAATAGAGATGGTAGAGATTATCAAAAAAATGAAAAAGTTTTCTTTTTGCGAAAAACTAACTATTGTAGGTATCAAACGGCAGAGTTCAACTCAAAGAAACCATTTTGGAGCTTCCTTACGTCATCGCTTAGCTCATTAAATACGTGCTGTCTGTGACGTAACCACATGGTCGAAAATTTTCTCTTTCAAAGATAAAGCTCAGCCGCAAAATGTCTGAAAATCAGAATTTTGTAACGTAGATTTGCCATCCAAAAATGATCGCATATTTGAAGGCGATTCGTTTGTGCCTTCTGATAAGCTTGGCTGTTCCAGGAAATGTTGCAAAGGGTCGGATTGCACGAGATCTTGATGATTTTAAGCCAAACGAGGTTGTTGAAGAGTTTAGCAAACACATGAAACATCTTGCAAATGACGCGAACGACTATAATGCACTTACGGTTAGTGGGGTTAAGATCTACATATTTTATAACTAAAATAAAACAAAAAAACAGAAATGTGAGAAATTGAGATTGTAGTGTTACAGAAGAACACGGTTTGCATGAAATTTGGCGAAAAATAAACTAACAAACAAGCGGGCTGGCGGAATTTCTTTAGATCGATTTACAAGGCGTCGATCACACTTAAAGAAATCCAGCCAATGACAGTTCTTGAAAATCACAGTTGTACAATTGAAAACTGATAGCAAGCTGCCGGTATTCTGCAAAAAAAAAAAAGACACTATGGGAAGCGTTCTGCGCACGTGTAAGTCCTAAACCTCTAAACAAGGACTCGGATTTTTCCATATACCATTTAGTGACAAGTGTTTTAAGGTAATAAGTCAATGAATAGATGCTTACCTACCAAATACTATTCGTAATGTATGATGTTTCCTCATTTCCATTTACAGGAAGATGTTCAGAGCTGGATTCAGGAAGCAGAAGACTTGAAGAGTCTCAATCTTGTGACAGGTCTTGCTGCGAAATTAGGGAAACATCTAATAACGAAAATTAAAGCTGTTGAGAGCATCGCTGTGGCAGTTTCGAGAGCTCTTGAGGAAAACAGACAACCCAGACAACGTAAGGGATTAAGGGAGATTACTCTTATCCGTTAAAAGGCCAGATCCAAAGCCACGCCCTAGATGCCATTCCTTGGACCGTTTACCTTTTCTCACTGTCATTCATTTACTTTTTATCTAAAATTTTTCATCTAAGTTCCTTGATTTTTGTTAGCATACCACCGATGCTGTGATTTGCCCGAAGAATTGGAGATAAAGTATGATCCGCGGTACAAGGAGAGTGTTACAGATGCTGTGATGTGTAAAATGCTGGCCCCACATCATTTACCGCAAAAAGAAGTTGACTTCTCGTCTGTGAAAACCGCGTTTGACACGAACAAATTACATGTAAGTGTAAATAAGAAAAAAACCTGAAAAGTAGAAAAGGAAAGGTACTTTGCAAGGGACGTCGGCACGTTTTGAAACGTGATGGGGCGGGGGAAAGGGGAGGTTATCGTAAACCAAGGCACACCTATACTCTAAAAAAAAATTTCCAAAATTTTCTTTCGTAATTCATTGCCAAGGAAGAAAACTCTCTTAAGTCTCAAAAGAGTCCAGTAAATCGAAATCGAGTATGGATAATGTGAAATTAAGCAACTGTTTCCAATAATGTTTTACAACATATTTTTTTTCGTCATGCGCAATCCTAATTGAACGATTTATAAAAAGATTACGAGGCTAAATATTTAACCAATCTGGCACGGTCGGATTACGATAGCTACCGCATCGAAACGAGGGGGCATGGGGCTCTACCCCCTTCAAATTTTAGTTACGTGGAGCAACAGCCCTCCTTTTCCCCAGGAAGAAAATTAGGAATTGGCTGTGACAAACTTGATAAGTCCATGCTATATTTAACAAACACAAACCGTAACGTAATCTTCTTCGTACCCGTTTTTTGCAGTGTCACGCAATACTCACTACCCAGAAGCTTCTTTTGTGGAGATTGCTGCGTGACATTCCGAAAAACGGCTGCGAAGTAGACTACTCGTGACTCAGCTCCATAAAATGTCTGGCGATATGTTTGTTGCAACTCTTCCACCCTCAATCGTTTACAAGTAATTAATAAAGATGCCAACTTCCTTTTGCCTCCTTTAAATGGAACCTGTATTTTCTGCTTTCCTTCCATAGACTAAATGGCAATATTTTGGATCCAAAGATGGAGCAATGTATAGTTTTCCTTCGTGCCGTGTTCCGAAGTGTGGCACTTTTGACCCCAGGATAAGACCCTGGTACGTGACCACTGCCACGCCGTCCCCTAAAAACATTGTTATTATGGTGGATTCCAGCACATCAATTGGTTATAACAAGACACTGGATGACGCGATGAAAACAGCTAAACTGGTGGTTAGCACACTCAATCCTCAAGACAAGGTTTGTGAGCTGTACTTTTCTGATACAAACGTCAAATCAAGTTAGTTACAGGTCTTCAGGTATATCTATTCCCATGGCAAAGTTCTAATAGGTTACATAGTTAGTCCGCTCGTGCGTGAGTGAGTCCATCAGTCAGCTCTTCTGCCTGTCAGAAGGCCACTCATTTAGTTAGTCAAGCAGTCAGTCGGTCAGAGCGGGTAGATCAGCAAGCAATCCGCCAGTCCGTCGATCAGTCAGTCACTAGGTCGGCAATCGGTGAGCGAGTGATTTTCTATCCTGTTTAGTCAAGTAACCATCCATTCAATAACTTATATTAAACAACGGGCCGCTCGTTCGTGCAGTCTATTAGGAAGCTGGTTTATCACCACTCATGCCTATGGTCATAGATTTACTGCTCGAGCAGGTGATAGAAAAACCGACAAATCAATCAACAGTCAACTTACAAAGACTCTACTGTTACTTCTTTTCCATAAATTTTTTCCGCAGGTATCGTTGATCCTCTTTAACTCAACAACCTTTTTGCCAGCTGACAAAGACGTTGACGAATGTTACAACACTACCATGGCATTTGCCAGCACATTTACCATCAACTACTTGAAATCTTTCATTAACAGTGCGCAACCGAGAGGTAGGAAAGCTACAGCCTATGCCGTAAACTCGTATTTTTTGAAGTATTTACCGGTGCCTACCTTTGAGCTGGCCCGAGCCGGAAAGGAATGGCAAACATATTGCTGAGATCATCGCACAGTCAGTCCATTTTGAGTTTAAGCGACATTTGGCAGCGTCAAAATTAGCAAAAATTATGTCCGTAAGGAAATGGGAAATTTCGTAGTCAACCAAGACTTCATCTGAATTCTTATATCTGTTGGGTTCTTCAAACCAAATAAGAATGAAGTTCCCTGAAAACCACAGAAAATATAGGAAACTGCAATGCACATCTACTTTGACTTGTTTTGGAGTTTTTGGAAGTGTGACCGCCATTCCTGTACTGGCATACTGGTCTAAATTAAATCTAAGATAAAAAAATAAAAAAGAAAAGAAACATATTTTTGCTGTTATCATCATTATCATTATCACTATCGTTACTATAATCGTTATCACTGCCGCTACCGTTTTCGTTAATGTAATCGTTATTGTCATCGTTACCATTACCGTTATCGTTGTCGTTACCGTTATCGTTACTATAATCGTCATCGTTATCGATGTCGTTATCGTTATCATTACTGTAATCGTTATCGTTGCTGTTATCGTTGTCATTATCGTTATCGCTACCGTTATCGTTGCTGTTAACGTTGTCGTGATCATTTTTTGAATTCATGAATTTCTGATGAGTTTGCTTTGTGTTGAACCAGGTGGTACACGATTTGTCAGAGCCTTCGCGAAAGCATTTCAGATCCTGAAAAACACAATAAAATCTTCTTCCGAGGCAATTAAAAAAAGACCCTCCATGTTTCTCCTGATCACCGACGGGGTAACCAGAAGTAAGAGCATCGAAAAGAATAGCTTGAAAGCGATCAAGAAAGAATACAAAGATTTTAAACAGGAAGTACAACTCATTACTTCGTTCAAGGTGCTAACATTACTGCTTGGAGGCAAAGTCCAGAAAAAGGGATCGTTCTTGAAAGTTCTGATGAATGAAATGGTAAGAGCGCAAAAATACCACAAGAAAAAAAATAAAACAAGAATTTAATTTGTTAGTGAATTACGATGAAATTCTTGCCCCAACCTCCCACTTTGACTCTTTTAACTCCCAGGAATGACAAAAAAAGAATTTTTCCAATACGTTTTCGAGCAAAAGGGTATCGAGAAGAAAGAAACAATTCAATAGTCAGATATTTTCTTATTCAACTCTAGGACTAAGAAAATGTAGAGAATTGAAATTCAGATCTGGGGTTAAGAGGGTCACCTTGAAAAACAGCAGCAACAACAATAGCAACAACCTCAAAACATTGTTATCATTACACAGGGCGGCAAACTAATGACTACAGATGGTACGAAAGACTCCTTTTCCAAACTAAAGGGTTACTTTGACTATCTGATGGAAGTTACACCGGCTCGACAAAGTCTGGCAGTCCTCTCTCCACCCTATGTGGATGCGTGGGGATTGGGTAAGAAATTATGTCGAAGAGACTTGTAGAAAAGCTTCGTCAGAACCGTTCACTAGCCTTGATGGAAGAATTGGCTGATAACAGTGACCGTCAGATTATCAGTTTGGGTGTCCGTTTTGTCTCATCGAGATATAATAGGGTTGACTAGGGGAATACTCACTATTTATTGCCTGGGGTGGGAGGTGGAAGATTTTTTTCGGTGGGAAGGGATCATATGGTTTTATGGGAGAACTGAAAGGAGATCAGTTGTCGCCAACAGAAATTTAAAGCCAATTTACTTTACAAGGAAATTATAAGAATACTACAGAGCCTTATGGGAGATCAGATAAATTTCATCTTGACACAACAAAATCCCCCAGCCCTCCAGTGGATAAATAATGAAAAATGGTAAGATTTGAGCTCTAAGATGACGTAAAGAATTTTTTTTCGTATTGTCACGAGCGTGAGACAAAAAAGAAATTCTGATTCATGGAGAGATCGCACCTCAACCTCTTACCTTCGGATTCCATGGTCCGATGTTTAACCACTGAGCCACAGAGAAAAAAAAATGGTCGAGGTTCATATGTGACACTTATTCCATACTGCTAGGATCAGGCATTTCGAAAGCGTCATAGCATGTGAGTGAACAAAATAAAATAGCAAAGATAGTTGAGTGTTCAATGTTGATTCAACTTTTGTCTCCAGGCTATATGGTAACAGCAGCAAGTGCCTACTTCTATGACAATGCACTGGCAGGTGTAGCTGGTGTAGATATCCCCATGACCGATTTGTTGGCTTATGTTCAGTATTACAACCAGGCTGGTCCCAATACTTATGCATTCCTCGTTGCTATCAAGTCTGGTCATGTGATGAGTCATCCCAAACTTCCGAAACCGGAGTCAATATCTGAGGATCCGAATTCAGTGAACATTTTTGAACTTGAACCGGGAAAAGAATTTAGGCGTTTATTTGACGAAGTGAAGGAGACCGGCGAACCACGGTGAGTCGCAAATTATTCACAGTTTGACGACTTCCACCCGTTGCCCGTGAATCAATAATTGGATCTTGTGCAATTTTGAAAGCCTTGGTTGACATATTAGAGCCCTTTTCGACTGTGTGTCGTAAAATCAAAATCAATATAATCACCACGGCCAATCAGAAGACAAGCTAATACCTTGAAGAGCCAATACGAATTCCAAAACCAAAGAACAAAGTGCTGTGGCCTCAATGTTGCATCTGATTGGTTGAGAGAGTGGCGAAAGTTTTCTGGACCAATCACAGAGCGAACAAAAGCAAAAACAAAGAAAACAGATAAATACCGGATTATTCTCGAACTCAATAATCCCTAGTCCATCAACTTGTCGGCTGATAGTCGATGCACATTTCAGTCGATAATCGGATGATCGCTGGCCGATAATTTACCAACAATCAATCGATAGCTGGCCGATGTTGAGATGCACGTGCTTATTTTCGCTATGTATGAGTCGTCAAAAAAGTATTATTTTTCGATGGTCGAGTGCGACAACGTCAATCTGAGACGGTAACCCGAAAACCACAACCATTAAAGCCTTGTCGATGCATACTTGTAAGAAGATGCATTTGTGCGCTAAAACTAGAATGGATAAAAAATTCTGATTTTGAAACTTCCTTGACATGTTTTCCTCACTGTTTTTTTTGTTTTTTTTTTCATTGTTGTGTTTTTTTTGTTTTTTTTTCATTGTTGTGTTTTTAAAATTTTTTTTTTAGAGAGAAAGAATTCCCGCGGAGGCTTTCTACTTCCAGGGGAGGAGTATTGGGAGACGGAGTTCAAACAGAAATAATAAGTTATTCGTATGCCTGTGCGCCTGTTGAACTTGGAACCGACAGAGGAAAAGAATACATGGTTTGTGTTGCTCTCGCAAAAGGAGACACTGGAGAAAAGTACGCGAACAGGCTTATCAGTGAGTAATTTCTTGATTCCCTACTGTTTCGAACTCATATTTATGTATTTTTCATGGCATAGAATCGGGGAGTAGGTTTCTATGAAATTTGAAAATGATAATTCATTCGAGGTATATCAGGCGTTCTTGTTCTCAGATGATAACTCTTAAAGAGAAGTTGTTTTGACGTCTCGCTTAAATTCGGAGATTGGTTAACTCGACAACTTTCTAAATGTTCCGTGTCGGGCACGCATTCTGTAGAGAGGGGTTGAGATGAGAAAAGCTTCCCCCTCAAATTTAGAAATTCTATTGTGAAAAAAACCTCAGTATAATTTTTTTTCTCTGAAAAATGTTCTATTACATCTGACCAAGCAATGACTATTTCACTTAGCAAACTCAATGTCAGCAAATCCTATCGCCTATCACCGTATGGATGTTCGCGCGGAGACTACGACTTGTTATCATACGGACAGTCTGTCTTATCCAGGTAAGATCGGGCAGTTTCTCTGTGTATAGGGGTGGGGCGGGAGGGGATGGGGGCTGGAAGGTGGAAGGAAGAAGGAAGTAAGAGAAGTCAGAACTTTGCCATCAGAGTAGAGATGCGAGAGCTTGAACGGTTAACGGTTGAAGCTTACAAAGGCGTTAGCAGTCTTAATATCACAACTAGATTGAATGCGATAGATTTGAACGACGACGTGTTTAGCCAATCAATGGCTTGATGTTGAGTTCACTTGTACACTATAACAATCTTTTTAGCACTCTAGGTTCTGTAGCAGGTTGTGTCACCTAAAATATTAGGTCGGTATGAGGATAGCTCAGGGTGCCGATCGGCACAGATTGCAAATCAAGAAATTTTAAAAAAGCTTCAAGCTAGATTTTCATCGAAGACAAGCTCTAGCTTAGCGCTTTTCAAAGAGGTTTTAGAAGACGGTTTACAGAGAAAATTCGACAACCCGAATAAAAGTGAACACCATAAATGCCATGACCCTTGTGAAAACAGAATACCAAATATCCAGTTTACGCATAGAGGGAAGTGAAATAGAGGGGACAGAGAGAAGTGAAATATGCCTTCGCTTAGATCAACCTTAGTATTTCTTTTCCTCAGATCGCTCCGTAGTTAAATTCAGCGCAAAGGCTTTCATTGATCCTGCAAATTATCTAGAGGTAGCAGAAAACGCCACAGCTGTCCGAGAGTATGTTCGGGAGCTACGCTCATTCCTCTATTTACACAAGGCTGGTGATAAATTTGATGTCAATCAGATCATGACAGCCGTATTGACCTCACGAGCGGATGAAGCTTGGTTGTCTCGAGAAAATCAGTATAAGTATTTGAGGAAATTTGTGCGTCGTTACATTGGGACCTACAATGGCGTCTTAAGGCTGTTTCCCGGAGCACCTCTGCCTCCTAATTTTGATCATACCACTCGCTCATGGTAAGCTGGGGTGTGTTTGGGGTATCAGGTGGTTAAATTTGAACTACCGATTGCTCCCCTCCCCGCGGGCTCTAAAGTATACTAATAATCTCTACGCATCAGCAATCACTCTTTATACCTTCCCCACCCCCCATTATAATCTGATAGCAACCACTGATTCCTTTTCCATTCCCTCTCTAAACCATGTGATCCCAAAACCACATTGTGGACCGTAATCGGGCATTGGTGTCTAAAATCTGGCATTAGTGTCCAAATCAGAAGATATTGTAAAAAGTCAGATACTAGTCTCCAAAATTGGACACTAGTATCTAAAATCGGAACATTGAGTCTAAAATGAGACACTAGTGTCTAAACTCGGACCTAAGTGTCTAAACTCGGACACCAGTACCTAAAATCGGACACTACTGTCCATAATCGGACCCTAGTGTCCAAAATCGGATAATAGTTTCAAAATTCGGACATTATTTCCAAATTCGGAAATTCAAGTCTCACATTGGATACCTGAGTCCCAAATCAGACACGAGTGTCAAAATAGGACACTAGTGTCAAAAAACGGTTGCTAACGTCGTCCTTGCCTGCCTCCTAGTGTCTAAAATCGGAACCTGGTGTCTAAATTGAGACACTAGTGTCTAACATCCGACACTAGTGTCCAAAATCGCACACCTGTGTCAAACATCGGACACTACTGTCACTAGAGTTCAAAATGGGACACTTGCAACCAAAATTGCACCCTAGTGTCTAAAATGAGACGCAAGTGTCCAAAAGCGATGCCTGATTCTTGTTGTCTAAAATCGGACACCAGTGATTGAAATGGAACTCTATTGTCCAAAATCGGACAGAAGTGTTCAAATTGGGACACTGGTGTCCAAAATAGGACATAAGTGTCCAAATCGGATACTAGTGTCGTCCCGTGCCTGCTTCCTCGCCACTGAAAACCTTTGTTTGGTTGAAAATACCAGATTTAACTTGTTACATCTTTTTTATTTTTTCGAGTTTCGGTGCATAAGACATAATCTTATTTATATTTTCGTGACTGATTTCGATTATCAGCTTTTTCTTGTAACTGTTTTCAGGTTATTTTTTTAATTGATTAAAGATTGGATCAATATCAGTATCTAGGCAACTGCCCACCTACCCCTCCCCTGACCCAACATTAACCCTAACTTAGGGGAGGGATAGGTGCGCAGTTGCCTAGATACTGATATTGATCCTAAAGGTTTAGGCTCTGACTGTTTTTATCTACGTTTTATATAAATTGTTTGTTTCTTTTAGGTACCTTCGTGCTGTTGCAAATCGCCCAGACTTCATATCTTTTGCAGCCCCATATCTAGATCCTCTAGGTGCTGGTTTCATTGTTTCAATCAGTCAGTCTATCAGAACTTCATATGGTAGAAAAAACTTGTTTGGTGTCGTGGGAGGTGATCTTACTGTCTCAAACTTTGGCGCACACTTCAAAAAAAAAGTTGGAAAAAAGTGCTTAGATTCCAAAGGGAGCCTGCGTTGCTTTCTCCTGGACTCAAGCGGTTATGTGGTTTATCATCCAACCTTTGAAGATGTTGGTGACAATCCGAATAAGGTTCTCAATAGACACATCACGATTATGCACGCCGGTATAGCAAGGAATTTGATCAAGAACGGTAAAATGGTCAAGAAGGAATGCCAGAACTTTATCCTCTTAAAGCTGCAACGATTCTATGAGGTACACAGTAATTTAAGGTGCAGCAGTGCTAAACCTATAAATGAGTTAAGTGTCTAACGAAACTGTGGTGCTGCGCTGGTGGGTAAGGGGAAGATGGAGGGGGTAGGGGAAAGGGGTAGGAGTTAGGGGGTAGGGGGTAGGGGAAGGGGGTAGGGGGTATGTGTAGGGGGTAGGGGGTAGGGGGTGAAAAGTTTATAAAGCTGATGTTTCGAGCATTAGCCGTACAGTCAGCGAATTTAGCTTTTGAGAAATATTGGAGGTCTACTTTGAGAAAACCTTTAACCCTTTCACCCCTAGGAGTGATTAAGATTTAATTTCTCCATATATTGCCAACCTTAAATCAAGTAGCAAGGTCACGAGAATAAAGGAATGATCACCAACTTAAGAAGCTATTGATTGTTTTAAAAAAAAAGTCTCCTTGTCAGCACCTTAGAAGGTGTATAGAGAACAGTATGGAGAATATGCATCCTGATATGAGGGTATAAAGCTTTAAACCTCTTGACAATGTTCATGCTCTCGAGAATACTTTGTTAAATTTTATTCTCAAGCAGTAGCATCATTTAAGTATGATAACTGGCTAGCAGGGGACGTTAAAGAAATTGCACACTTCTCGCACAGAGTAGGAAAGTAGCTCCCGATGTTGTGGTCTGGCCTTGTCATTGTTTATACAGATCCACATTTAAACCAGCATTAAGCTAAACTGGGCCAGCGTGTCTAAATGTCGCAAATACATACATATTTGCCCATCTTAGACTCGGCAGCAAAAACTTTCAATAGAACAAAACCTCGAGTATGTTTGGTGTGAAAAATAATTGAAACTTTCGTATCTCTTATACTCTGTTTCAGATCAAGATAGAAAACGGCCTATATATAGGTACACTTGGAAAAAAGAGTCATTGTCGTTCATACGCAATCATTGAAGTTCCCGAAACAAACGTATTTGTGGTTGTTACCAAAAGTTCTACGTGCCTCATAAACCGTGATGCGTGCACCTGCGGATACGTGTGCAGGCATCACGAGAGCACGCATTGTGAGTGTCCGTGTAAAGCTCGCTTGACATACAACATCTGTAACGCAAGCCTCACTAAAGAGAGGTAAGTGATTTGGAAACAACTTTCACGACCGACAATCAGGGTCTAAAAATAACTGAGGAGAACTTCCTGCGTTACCTACGACATTTGCAACTGGTTAGACATTCGGATAAGGATAAGGACGGTAAACCGTAGGCCCCGTCTTCTGTATCTTCTCTGTACTGATTAGCAAGGAACGTTAAAGCAATCTGGCCAAAGTTTCCCGCAAAGTGTCGTAAGTCAACCCAGAAAACCTTCCTAGGAGGAAATTTAATAAAACTAATGCACTGTACTGTACTGCTTTTCTTCATGGAACACAAATGAGTTTTGTTGAAAGTAGTTCAGCAAACACTGGGTGTATCAGGATGATGTCCTTTTGAACACGTGGAGTTGCATCATAAGTCAAAGCTTTTCTAAGACTTTGTAGAAAGATGAATCACGAGTTTAAACCTGAGGGTCTGTCAATTCGCTTTTGAGTTGAGGGCACGTGGAGCTAAGGAGTTTTTCTGTGTTGTGCTGTGGTGACCCTATGAGTCAGATTTATGGTCAAAATAGGTTATGAAACAAATGGGAATTTTTCCCAGTACATTTTTCAAAGGATCAATGTCAGTGTCTAAACAATTGCGCACCTACCCCTCCCCTAACCCAACATGAACACTAACTTGTGATCAGTTTACTTTTGTTGATTTAGGGGAGGGGTAGGTGCGCAGTTGTTCAGATAGCTACCTTTAAACACAGGTTTAGAGCGCCTTGGTTTGATTCTTTAATATTTAATTGTTGTTCTACATATAATATCTCAAATCTTACGTGTTAACCTTATAAATAAATTATAAGTAACTGTATTATGTTCTATTGTTTAGCAACATCCCGCTGTGCACCCAGCCTTCGCCTTCAGTACCAAAGCGTGGGCCTCTAAAGGTGAATTCCGCTGACCTTGGAAGATGCATCAGCGTGCACTGCGAGCGGTACGATGAAAAAGAGTGCAATGAGATATTCGGGTGTTTCTGGTGTAACAGGGAAGCTGATGGCTCGCTTCTCAAGGAACCCAAATGTATGAGTGACCTACAGTGTTATGATGGAGTGATGGATCAAGAGAACCCCTTTTTGTTACCAGAGGTTCCGAGAAGACGGATTCATGGGGGTCGAAAACTGAACAAGATGTTACTTATCATAATAGGATCAAGCGCCGGAGGACTTCTTATTATCATTTTGATCGTTGTTGTATGCTGCCTGCACAAGAAGAAATTCCAATATGAACAAGAGCAAATGGAATTTCAAGCAATGGATATGTTGATAGACCCTACGACTGTGATAGATGCGAACGAAGGATTCAACCAAATGTCGTTGAACTATCCTGGCCAAAGTAAAGCTATGCAATCAACGATGGCGTTGAATTATCCTGGCAAAAGTATCGTCAGGCAGTCAAAAATGACGTTAAATTACCCCGGCAAAGGAGCAGGTAGGCAGTCAAAAATGACGTTAAATTACCCCGGCCAAAGCACTGTTCAGGCCCCGATGCAGTTGAACTACCCCGGTCAAAGCACCGTACAGGCCCCGATGCAGCTGAACTACCCCGGTCAAAGCACCGTACAGGCCCCAATGCAGCTGAACTACCCTGGTCAAAGCACCGCAAAGGCCCCCATGCAGTTGAACTACCCCGGCCAAAGTACAGTTGTGCCGTCCAACATGCAGATGAGGCTGGGCGGTCAGGGTATGGGTTACTCAACCCAAGCTATGTCTGGGATGTGGCCGAAAAGGTATGGTCAATCACGGATCATGTCCCTTGACCCAAAGCTGAGCGCCATGCAGACACCGCAGGCTCCTGGTGGTCAACGTGGGAGGCCTACTGCCGGAAGGCGCAGACCTGGACCAAACCGACATGTTTCATTCACTGACGACGTTCAACGCCAAGAAATACAAAAGCCCGCGCCCATTTCCGGAGATGAACCGATAGTTACCGACGAAAATGGTGACTCCGAAGACTGACATTCATTCCTTTATTACAAGTGATTTGTTTTGTTTTGGATTTTCTAAAATCTTACTGTATTTCATGGTTTTCTTTTTTCGGCATTTTAAGCTAAATCACTTACACTGGCTTTCAACAAATAACTTTCTGAATTATGTACTGAGTTGCTATTTCAAAACGAATAAAAAATGAAGCTGGGCTAACAGGTGTGTCACTGTTTAGTAAGGCTGATAACTGTGTTTGAAGGCCGTCACACGAATCCGGTATCCCCATGTAAGAGGAAAGCCTCTTTTGGCATAACTCGTTCAATTTCACACGATTTCACGAATTAAACCTGGATATTAATTTAAGCGAATTTGATCTGCTAAAAATAATGGAGGTAGCAGATTAAAGTTCACTTTCTTACGTGGTTGAAAGACGAGGTCTTTTTTTTTCATTTAAGTTTGAAGTGAACTTCTTAGCACATAGCCAACCAGAAAAACTTAGAGGAAATAAATTTATTTTAATTTTAGGTCATTTAAATTATTACAAGACACTGTTGAAGAAGTATCATTGGCAAATAATCTCGTAAAGAAAAAAAAAACACATAAAAAATATATGGATTTTGAAGCGATAAATATGTTTGCCGTAGAAACAAAACCTAAATCGATGAACCCTACGGATGTAACCACAGTCAATATCGACTAAGGATCAATAAACTGCTATAACTTCCGGCGTGCCAATGAGTTTGGGTGGCACTGGATGAGTTTTTTTGTCTCAAACAAAGTCAGGAATGTGGTCCTCAATGGAATGTACGTTTCCTTACAGATCACGTCCTCTGTTTCCCTCAAGGACGATAGGTGAGCTAGCAGAAGACTACGATTCTTTTTTTTTGAAAGCTGGAAAACTGCAAAAAAACAAAACGTGGTCGGTTCTGTCAACACCTCCGTGAAAAACAGAGACTTAACCCTCGAGCAACCCCGATACAGGGGTTTATTTCGGCTCCTATAACGCTAAGAAGATTCATACTAAACATACGAGGAAACTAGAGGAAACGTACGCAGATGAACCGAAAGTTGTCTAGGGCCTAGCCACAAACGCGCAGAAGCCATTAACGGCTTGAAAATAACAAAATAAGAGGAAAACGAGAACGAAAATTACCTTTTAGGTAGAGAAATGCATAGCTTCCGAACATGAATTCCTAATCAAGTCTCTTTCGATATTAATAACAATGATAATAACAATATCGATTATCATAATAATAAAATTGATAATAAATTAACCAAACAACAGACAAAATATTATATGCATAAAAAAACATGTTGGATGCTCAACAGATATAGTGTTTGCAAAACGAACGACTCCTGTAGTTGCACGTCACACATCCAACATTCATTTGGTAAGTTTGAACAAGTGATCATCTACTTGAACAGTTCGATTACCCGCACAAGTGCACCATGTACTTTGAGTTACATGTCATGGTATTCTAACACATCTACACCAGATCTTTTCAACAGCAAATTAAATCAAGCATTGCATCTACATTCTTCTATGCTACACAGATCTAGAAACTCTGGTTTTTCGGTATCGTGAAGAGTGATGAAATTCAAGCTACGTTGTTTGAGAGGCATGGGTGATGAATTATACAAACATTAGACTAACGCCATTAGACTAGCTGCGATATATACATTGGCGTGCGTGTGTTAAATACCTGCGAATGAAGTACTACGTGATCTGATGGGATCTTTCCCATTCATAATTTTCCAGCTTCCTTTTCTCACATCATAGGAGGCTTTAATCTTCAGCTCTCATCCTACTTTTCTATGAGAAATAAGTCGCTGTAGCCGACTTTTAAGTAATCGAATCGCAGATGAATAGTGCACGTATAAGCTCACTTGGTGCATGACTTGCTTGGCTATCGACGAAATCTTGATCATAAAAAACCGAAAGAGTCGTTTTCCCTCTCACTTCGCACACAGATTGAATTACTTTCGAAGTGAAACTGGAGGTTTCTTCAAAGTCCGCGTAAAATAGTGGTTCCAAACACAAAATAGATTACTTGCTGGTTACGATTAATTTTCATAAAGGTGCTGGATGATGTTTAACTGCTGATTTTCATTAAACTATCCAAGGCCTCACTCTCGTCTTCCACTGCCGTGACAGAGATATCTTAGCATTTCGGCTTAACCTGGATTTAATTGACGTAATTATATGTTCTCTTGTGCATTTCTTTTTGAAATCGCTGGTTCCATCATTGTGGGAAAGACATAGCCACTCTATCATATAAAAGGATGCTACTCAAACATCGTCACACCCTTGAACTGAACACTGCAGTCTGAGCTTCGATAGGGATAAGAATGATGTATTTGTCGAATCTTCGCCTGAACGGGTGGAGGGGGGAGGAACTCCTTGAAATCTCCAACTAAGAACAAAAGCTTGATACCTTTCAATCTGATGTGCTTTAAGGACGTCTCTAATTAAATTACTGACAATAAAGGTCATGGCTGGCTGCCAAAGAAGATTTTGGCAACTTCGGTCTCGAAACAAAGGTAGTCTTGTGTAATTTTGATTTCCTCTTCTTTGTAATGCCGTCTAATCACGCGATTGACGTCTGTAATTAACATTCTCGTTTCTTAGTAAATTAAAGAATTTGGCTAGGAGTCTGATCCTCGTTAAGTCTCCTTTTACTAAAAGTTCCGCTCTTTCCTTGAAGTCAAAATCGTTCAATAGTTCTAACAAGTCTTAAGGTAGCCAGAAATTATCAAGAACAGTGAACAGAGTGAAAACCGAATTATACAATTATTCCAAATCACGAAGCTTCAATTCGAAGAAATCACAGATGCACAACATCTGATCCTGATCATCCTGTAAAACATCGCTCTGCTGCGTCATAACTAAATTCAAGTGAATGTGTCTCTAGGGTTTAAAGAATGGATGTCGGAGTCTTGAAGGAAGGATATCCTGGCTCACCATACCATGGTTGACTCAAATATATATCATTGCTTCCACGAGTGAAAGAGAGGGCAAAACCAATGAATGATCCTCCAAATTCAACGGCTCCAACCACATCCTAACGATATCCAAACGCCTTATTTTGTTTGTTTGTTTGTTTGTTTTTTAATAGCTATATTACTGCTAGCCATCTGCTTTAAATATTACTGTTCTGCGACCTCGGAAAATTTACTTGGACACAAAATTGATCTTTCGATTTTTTCACATTTTTCAGGCATTGGCTCCTGATTGGACCTGCTATATTGCGCGAATAGCAAATGACCAGCATGGGGTATTATCTCAGTAATATTCTTAGCAACCGTTGTTTTTTCTTGTCACGCAACGCGCTAATTTTGGGGGTAGGAGAACGTCCAAATTTTATGGTCACGCGATTTTGGCTTGAGATATTAGCAGTTCAGATTCAAATTTTAACCCTCTATAAAGACTCCTTAAAGCTACCTCATATTATGTATAAATTATTCAATTAAATTATGAGAATTGTTATCCTTTACCTCTCCTTTTAATATCGCGTGACGTACCCTAAATTCAGTTATTTGTTGGTCAATAACTTTGAAAGTGCTAGCTGGAGTACAGGGAAGAAGCCTTATAGGTAATAATAACAACAGGAGTGATTAAGATTTAATCCCTCCTCACATTGTCAACTTTAAATCAAAGAACAAGGTCACGAGAATAAAGAAAATGATCGCCAACTAAAGAAGCTCTTGATTAAGAAAAAAAGTCTCCTTGTCAACACCTTAGAAGGTGTATAAAGAAAAGTATGGAGAATATGCATACTGATATTAGGGTGTAAGGCTTTAACACTCCCGAAAATGTTCTTGTCCCACGAGAATACTTTGTTAAATTTTATTCTCAAGCAGAAGCATTATTCTAGTATCTTAACCGTGCCTGGTTGACTCACGTTGTGGAGCGCAGGACTGCCACACAGTAGGTTGAGGGTTCAAGCATTAGACCGGACTAACATTCAGTGTCTTAAAATAACTGAGGATAATGGTTAGACATTCTAGTCTCCTCGGATTATGACAATAAGCCGTGGGCCACGTCTCCTGCCTTTCCTCCGTACTGGCTAGCAGGGGACGTTAAAGAAACTGCACACTTCTCGCACAGAGTTGGAACTTAGCTCCCGGTGTTATGGTCTGGCTTAGTTATTGGTAATAAAGATCCCCATCTAAACCAACGTTAAGTTTAACTGGGCCAGCGTGTCTAAATATCGCAAATACATACATTTATACATATATGTTTGACTCATCTTAGCCTTGGCAGCAAAAACTTTCAATAGAACAAAACCTCGAGTATTTCCGATTTGAAAAACAACTGAAACTTTCGTATCTTTTATACTCTGTTTCAGATCAAGATCAAAAACGGCCTATATAAAGGTACACTTGAAAAGGAGCGTCATTGTCATTCGTAGGCTATCATTGAAGTTCCCCAAAGAAACGTATCTGTGGTTGTTTCCAAAAGTGCAACTCGCTTCACCAACCGGCCATGTACACCTGCGGCAACATGTGCAGGCATCACGAGAGCACGGATTGTGAGTGTCCGTGTAAAGCTCGCTTGGCATACAACATCTGTAACGCCAGCCTCACTCGCGAGAGATAAGTGATTTGGAAACAACTTTCACGACCAACAATCAGGGTCTAAAAATAACTGAAGAAAAAATTAGCTGCGTTACTTACGACATTTGCAATTGGTTAGACATTCGGATAAGGACGGTAAACAGGCACCGTCTTTTTTATCTTCTTTGTACTGATCAGCAAGGGGCGTTAAAGCAATCTGGCCAAAGTTCCCCGCAAAGTGCCGTAAGTCAACCCAGAAAACCCTCCCATTGGAGGAACACAAATAAGTTTTGTGAAAAGTAGTTCAGCAAACACTGACTGATTCAGGATGGTTTCCTCTTGAAAACGTGGCTCTGCATCATGAGTCGAAGTTTTTCTAAACACTTTGTAGAAAGATGAATCGCAAGTTTAAACTTGAGGGTCTGCCAGTTCGCTTTTGAGTTGAGGGCACATGGAGCTGAGGAGTTTTTCTGTGTGTGCTTTGGTGACCTTATGAGTCAGATTCATGCTCAAAATAGGTTATGAAACAAATGGGAATTTTTCCCATTACATTTTTCAAAGGACTGCATCAGTCAAGTTGGCGGTATCGACTATTCAAAGAATTAGCTCCTAAAAATTACGGATCAATGTCAGTATCTCAACAAATTCGCACCTACCTATACCCCTTCCCCAACCCAACATGAACACTAATTTGTGATCAGTTTACTTTTGTCGATTTAGGGGAGGGGTTGGTGCGCAGTTGTCCAAATAGCTACCTTTAAACACGGTTTTAGAGTGCCTTGCACAGCTATGCAATCAACGATGGCGTTGAACTACCCTCGCCAAAGTACCGTTAGACAGTCAAAAATGACGTTAAATTACCCCGGCCAAAGAGCAGGCAGGCAGTCAAATATGAGGCTAAATTACCCCGGCCAAAGCACCGTACAGGCCCCGATGTGGCTGAACTACCCCGGCTAACGTACAGTTATACCATTCAACATGCAGACGAGGCTGGGCGGTCAGGGCATGGGTTACTCAGCCCAAGCTATGTCTGGGATGTGGTCGACAACGTATGATCAGTCAGAGGTCGTGTCTTTTGCCCCACAGCAGAGCGCCATGCAGACACCGCAGGCTCCTGGTGGTCAACGTGGGAAGCCTACTGCCGGAAGGCGCAGACCCAGACCAGACCGACATGTTTTATTCACGGACGACGCTCAAGGTCGAAAAAAACAAGAGCCCGTGCCCATTTTCGGTGGTGAACCGATAGCTACCAACGAAAACGGTGACTTGTAAAGCCTGGCATCCATTCCTTTATTGCAAATGATTTGTTTTGATTGGACTTATGTGAAAACTTATTGTATTTTATGGTTTTCTCTTTGTGGCATTTAATGTTATATCCCCTTTCACTGGCTTTCAACCAACAACTTTCTGAATTCTGTACTGAGTTGCTGCTTCAAAACGAATGAAAAATGAAGAAGGGCTAACAGGAGTTTTAATGCTCAACGAGGTTGGTAACTGTAAGTGATGGTCTTCACACACATCCAGTATCCCCTTGTTAAAGGAAAGCTTCTTTTAGCATAACTCGTTAAATTTATCATGGTTTCTCGAATTAAAACCTGGATATGACCTTAGGCGAGAGACCAAGAGACGATAGGCGATAATGATAGTGAATAGATATGAATTAAGGGCTGGTATAACAGCTGAAGACCGGGATCTAAATCATGATCCCCTCGTATACCCGTCCTATCCCCTATCGCGCCTTCAAAACGGAGCATATCCCGGTCTCGCCTTCCTATTTTCATCCCGTATCTCTCCTTTAAAATATCTCTTGTCCCACTTATGCTGGACCATAATCGAAGCACTATCTAAGTGAGACGGGTGGTTTCTTCACAGTCTCCGTAGACTAGTGGTTTTAAGTACTAATAAGTAACTCGCCGGTAAAGGGCAAATTTTATACTGATACTTGAATGTATTTAAATGTTGATTTCCAATAAGTTATTTGCAAGTTTTACGGGCTGATTTACGGTCGTTGAGCTTGTCTTTTAAGCTACCCGCTTTGCCCTACAAATGTCGAGATAAAGCTAGGAAATTTAAAACGAGTTTAAAAACTAAAACATGAAAAACTAAAAAAAAACTCAAAAGAAAAAAAAAATGAAAAACTCAAGACTCAAATGAACAAACAAAGGAGCGAGGTTAGTTTGATTTTATTCGAAATTGATCAAGTTTTCGGGCTGTAAATGCGAGTGCTCATTGCTACTGAAATCCCCATATTTTGTCCACTATGCAACATAATCATATTTATGTATTTACAGAGGCTCCTTTTTCGAGCTTGGGCTACTCGAGATATGAACTATTAAAAACGATCTTATCCTTCTCAAGTCCAAAAATTACGTAATATTCAACAATCGTGACCACAAAATTCTTAGATATTGCGACTAGTAGAATAACTTGTTCGTTTACAAAAGCGAAAGATAATCATTAGCAACATATACAAAACGCAAAACACGACGATTAAAATAAATTCTAATGATAATCATCAAATGGTAATGATTAAGTCCCAAAGTCTAAATTCAACCAATGAACGATATGTTTATGGCAAGGTGACACTAGATTCGCAAGCGTTTAATCGTAAGTTGCTCCTAAGCGTCATTCGACTTACTACCATGTAGGTCAATTTTACAGCTATGCCTCATTCACCATCACCATTTTAATCTACAGTCAGGTTGTATTTGACCTTAGTGAAGAATCCTGTCTGTCTCTCAGGGGAGTGTTAGCTATTAATCTCAGAGAGTTTCCTTCATTTAAGGATTGTCACTTTAAAACGACTTCAGTTTTTCGAATAACTCTACCTGACGATCCTTCAAACAAACCTGGCCAAAGAACCAAGCTAATATATCCTGAATTACGCTCGACATATTTCTTTGGGGCTTGATGGATTTGAGGATCGAAGGGAAGATCTTTCTTGTGTAGAAAAGAATTTCCTTGTATAACATAGGGCGGAGTCTGGCACACCATCCTCCAAGCATACCTGCAACACCTTCTCAAATACCTTTCCATATCTTTTTTAGCGAAGAAGTCTCTGTGGTAACCTGATAATCCTCCGTTTTCTTGGTATCGAGAGAGAGAATCATTAACTCTCTATTTGAGCAAGAAAGAAAGAAGAGAAATACTTAACATGTATTACATGAAAATCATGCAGAGCAATGCACTATGCACTTTTGCGGATGTGCAATTTAACTTCTGGATGGGAATAAAATTTTCGCAACCTTTTCCACTTACTGATGCTATCTGTGTGTTCGCAGATTCGTAGACTTTCATTAAATTTGTTTCAGTTACCTTGATGATTGCGTCAATGTCACAACTTTTTGCTGTCTCCTTTAAGATTGCCTTCAAATTGTTCAAATCACTTTGGCCAAGAGAGCTTGATTGACTCTGGCCACGTTTGACAGAAAAAACTACGGAATCACTCTGCGTAAAATAGGAAAGAGACATATTACACTGACAATGAATGTTGTAATATATTTTATATTTTATTCAATACTAGTCACCCCTTAATGATTTATTGGTTAATGATAGAGATATATAAATGAATGTATTCGCTTATTAAAGTAAAAATTTTCATTAAAAAAAGGAATGTAACAGGCCTTCAGAGCCGATAGGGCTTTTATAGGCTCAAAACAAATCAGTAAATATATATTTTTTTATGTGCCAGTATTTCAGTAAACGTGGTTTTCCTGTTTCTATCGTTCAAGAAGGCCACCATTACGCCCAAAAAATTGATCGACAATCAGCACTACAAACGGCTGAGAAGGAAAACACTGATCGTATTTCATTTACTCTCGCTTTTACCCTCACAACCGCATAGTTAGATCTATCATTCTTAAAAACTTTAAATTACTTCAAAACGAATCAGATACTGGTACTATTTTTCGCAAACTCCACACTTCACGCAAACGTGACAAAAACATAGGCAACTTTTTGGTCAGAAGTTCATTTCAAACCAACGACCAAACTGGAACTTTCAAATGCACTCACTCACAATGCAAAACTTGTCCTTTCATTCATAAGATAGAGAAACTGTCGGGACCCACGAGATCCATTACGATGGAAGACGACTAGGTGACCGATTCCGAGAACACCTTCGCGACGTATAAAGAAATGACAAGGACGCATCCAAACTAGTCGCTAGACACCTAAATCTCCCTTATCATTCCAAGCAGCATATAGCAGTTTGCGGCCTTTCCCTATCCATCTAGGCAGTTCGGATAGCCGCAAAACTCTAAAACAAAAACCTATCTTCCAAATCGGCACTCTTAATTCCCACGGTGTCAAGGAGCGCTTTTTATTCAATTAATATATTTTGTTTTCTTGTCACTATATTCCCACTAATGGTGTTGCTGCATTTCCTACATATAAACCCACACACCGTCAACAATTCCTCCAATCGCTCTGACGAAGGGCTAACGCTCGAAACGCCAGCTTTTAAACTATTTACGGTGGCCAATTTACGTTACCAACCCAGTTGATAATACTAATTCATGCGGTTATACTCTCCCACCGACCCAACATCACAGTTTCTTTACTTACCACCTTTATTTTAGTAAAGCCGTCTCATTAGCTGGAAAAAATATGCGATTTAGAGCATTAAATGGTCGAAGACCCGGAGGCAAATAATCGAGCAAGAGAAAAATACCACGATGTTTTCGGATCGACCGCAAAGCTTTCTTGACATGCTAAAGAGGAGGCTTCCTCGCTCATCATGTAAACCTTTGCGTCGATCCTAAACCATCGTTGTATTTTTTTGTTCGGTACGTTGCATTGTCTCCTATTAGACCTATCATACTAGGCAGATTCTTATGAACTGTTACAAATATCCTGTATATAAAATTATCCAATAATATTTTTTACCTTTCCATCAGAATATTGAGCTCCTATCGCCGGTGCTGATTTCATCATGCACGAAATGCCTTCAAGGAAATTTTCTTTCAAAGTTTGAGCTGCATGGAACGCCTCCTAAAATCAATGATTAAAATTTAATGAATAATAAAAGACATGGACCATGAAATCATTAAATACAAAGACATTTTGAATTTATGAGGTTTTCTGAACCGGCAAGAAGATTTCATGTAGTTTCGCAATGTGCTTTTTCGATATGACATCGATTCATAAAACGCAATAGCTAAAAGAAGGAAACGAGATTCTCGGAGGTCAGTAAATATCACTTTACCTCAAAAATCAGACAAGCGATACGTTGGTCTTCAATTTCAACCCATGTAGAGGTTTCCTTATTTACTCGTGATTTTTCGATGCAGTCGATAGCATCCATCCTCTCAAGATCATAGAACTGTTTGTATTTTCCTTCCAGTTCAGATGGTCGGTTGGAACTTGAGATATTTTCATTGACGCTTTCACTCATGCGAGCGTGGTCTCCGGTAAATCGACGCAACCTTAAAAGATGTCAGTGAGTCACAGTCACGACAGCAAATCGACAAACAAAGAAGAGTTTCGAGTCCAGAGTTGTTCTCTGTTCATGACTACATCTAAATTGAAAGCATAAAGGGATGATGATACCCTCTATAGTTTGCATGAGCTCGAGAACTCAAGGAGAAGTGTATATGGTTTACCGATTGCGTTTGTACTACATTTTCTGAGTATATTCCCCTACACAACAAAGGAACGTTTCAGGAAAGTCCACGATCATCACTCGACTCCAATTACACTTTCCACAAGATAATACCGAACACACTGAAACATAAAATCAAAGGGAAGTACTCTTGCTCACGTTTGTGTTATGTTTGATAATTTCCTATTGTTTCTTGTAGTGCGAAAATTCCGCTCAAATGTTTACAGGTTGAGGTCCTCAGAGATTAATCTTAAAGATACAGAATATCAACCCCTACCTTTCCTGACAAGTACCCAGTTCAGTCTCTAGAAGCGTGTTTCGCTCCACAAGATCTACGCTATTAGCTAGGAACTCTTGGCATGTATCAAACGCGTTTGAATATCTGACGAGTTCCTCTCGAGTAAAGCTAGATCTGCCCGCATGTTGGCTTGCAGAATGTGGATCTCTACCATAACTAGCCTCTGCCATATGTCTTGCTTCGACGGTTAGTACTTCAAATGGGTCAGACTCTATTTGTGACGTCAATTTTCGTGAGAGATAGGACAAAACTGTACCCATAAACTACCTTAAGAAATGGCATCCGCCTTTTCAAAAACTCTAGGAAATTCTGCGAAGTTTAAAACTCACACAGACGCGCATCACCAAATTTGAGCATCCTTTCTCAGAAAAGCGGTGACGTAATTAATATATTTTTAGCACGAATCAACACTAACCGTTGTTTTGAGCCGCAGTGTCATGTCGTGTATAACACGAAGTCTTACAACATGTCATATCATATTAGGCTTAAAGGGAACTTTTCCCTGAAGATGCATTGGAACGGAAGCCATGAATTTTCGTTTAAAAATAAGTAATATTGAGATAACAATTCTCCCTCTTTCTCGGAAAAGCAATGACGCAATGTTTTGTCCTAATTCTTTACCAAATAAGGAAATTTCGAATAGACTGAAATCACATCGGTATTTCACCCGACACAGTTCCTAGATGCACTCTCAAAATACTTCGTTGACTACTTTTAAGTTTCACTCTGTCTTTCCTTTACCGTACCTAGTTTAAAACACGTAAGATTGATGGCCAACTTACACAGCCATTCAGACTACGTCACTTCTTTAAGTACCCGTTTCAGTCACTTTCCCAACTTTGCAGCTGACCCTGGACAGGAAAATTACGATGTCGTAGTTGCGATCGACTTTGGAACATCGTTCAGTGGATTTGCTTTCTCGTTTAATCACAGAGATGGAAGTGATGAAATTTACATGAACAGAGAATGGGGAAGCGCACAAGGCTATTCTACCCTCAAAACTCCGACCTGTTTACTGCTAAACCCATGCAAGAAATTTGTTAAGTTCGGTTTTGAAGCTGCCGAGAAATACGCGGAACTGGAGGATGCAAAGGACAAGAGCTTTTACTGCTTTGATCGGTTTAAAATGATGCTGCATGGTAGTGAGGTAAATAGAAATATGTTTTCTAGTAAAGCGCCTTTCGAAAACTGTTCAAAGCAAAATGAGTTGAATTGGCTGATTTATATATGCGTTTAATCTTTGAGGAGAGTCTATGACCAACCTTACGTTCTCATAATTCATCTTGAAGTAGGACTTTCTACCCATACACCTTTAGACATTTGATTCACTGATAAGTAGTTAAGTTATACCGTAACTGATACACCTATCAAAGCTACCTTAATTAATACGCTATCTCGATTAATTTTAAAGTAATTTAATCAATAAATTTACAAGTTTTGATTTTATTTTTAAGGGAACATTGAATAGGAACAATCTCCTGCGTGCTCGAAACGGAAAATCTATGCGTGCCCTTGAAATCTTTTCAAAAGCTTTGGGTTTTCTGAAAGAGAAGGCTCTGCAGAGAATACATCAACAGAGCGGAGTAGAGTACACAGCAAGAGAGGTACGATGGGTCGTCACTGTCCCCGCAATATGGAAGCAATCAGCCAAGCAGTTCATGCGAGAAGCAGCCTATGAGGTAAGTTGACGACAGTGTGCTACACATTTAAACAAATATTCCTAGTCGCGTCTGGTAAAGAGTTCCATGCTCCAGTGACTCATATGACCTACTCGTTTTCATTGGAAATTTGCGTATCATCAGCATATGTGGCCAATGTGCAGTGATGGATAACATCATTTTAAATGATAATGAGCCAAAGATATGTATCAATTGGAAATTGAGTATTCATTATTCAGTGCTACTATTTGATGCCAGTTTGATAAACTATCCATGAACATCACAATTGATCTTTTCTCTGCATCGTATTCCTTCAAGTTGAAGCTTTACCACTGGTGCGGTAGATTGTTACACCTGTAAAAGCCTTTGACAAATCTGATAACTTTCTTTTCGTCAATAACTTGTTTCCATCGTTCACCTAAATTAAGAAAGGGCAGTATGATGTTTATCTTCTCAAAGTTAGGTCTAATTCTACCATGCAGAAGTCTTTCAACCGATGACAATGTGCGCTGCTGGGGAATAGTTGCAGCTATGTAACAAATGATTTATCTACTTATTGTTGCTGTCGAAGTTAGCAACAATTAATATTATTGAACTTTCACTAACTGAACCCAAAATAAGTGTCATTTAATTTTCTGCATACGCCGAAAAACCTGGACACTATTACACTTACTTTTCCTAATAAGAAGAAATCACTCCATCTTGTATAAAAAGAAGTTGGTTGAAACAAGTTCAATCACTAATTTTCTGTTCTACTGAGTTACTGTTGTCATGTTTTGCCAGTCTTAAACAAGACTATTAGAACGATCTGTTACTGTGTGATACTGGACAAAAATACCTAGTGTTAGAATAGCTGAACACGAATTTAAGGACATAAAATAAGACGCACAATTCGACAAACAATTCCTTTCATGTTAGTATTTCAATTACTATAGTTACTATGCAAATATAACTTGTTTCTACTGGATTCGGTTTCAAATCTGCCCATATAAAAGCTAATCGGTGAAGCATATAACATAACGCGCTTCAATAACAAGTACATGCATAACATGAAACATGTTCACTTCTACATGCTTCCTAAACTATTATACCGAAGACTTCTTAACTCAACCCACGTCTCCAATTATGCTAGGTAGCACTCTACTTACTCAGTAATTTTTAGTCGTTTAGTCAACTTTACCATTGCCTTATTATACAAGTTTTTGAGATCTAACTGTACACTCCCCTACTTTTTTTCAAAGCTTTTTCCCTTTGGCCTTGTGCATGCTTCTATAAAAAAAAGTTTGAAAGCATGGTGTCGCATGAAATTTAAACAAAAACATCACTCTTTCAGGCGGGCCTTTCTGGTTCGATTGACTCCAGTCAAGTGATTATCGCTCTGGAACCAGAGGCTGCAGCAGTTTACTGCAGGCAACGCAAACTAAGGGAGTTTGTGGAAGGGAAAGGTGACCAAGTAGTGAAAGACACTCTAGTGCCTGCAAAGACACAGTACCTAGTAATTGACAACGGAGGTAAAAATCTATGTTCAACCAATTTTTCTCGTCTGAGAAATAAGACTTCATTTAGCAGGATCATTTAAGCTACCGCGCTTACCTGCAATTTGCTCTGGCCTAAAAGCCTCAATTCTCACCTAACAAGCATAAAGGTTTTTACGTTCGACTCTGTTTTTACAGAGTCATCTGTCCTCGGCCAGCTCGTCGTCATTAAAATAGAGCCTTCAAGGAAAACCAAAATTATTGGGCAGACCGATAAAATCGTTGGTAACAAAAATTTTATTTGTAAAATTCTGTGCTCTATAGTAAGGTTAAGTGTTTCAGGTGCAAAACGTGTGTCATCTCTTAGTCGGTAATGTAATTGGAAACTTAGACGTCAATAACCAGTCTTGATTTCTTTAGTATTCTGTCTGTTTGGCACCCGAAACTTCCTACAGAACTGCCTGTAAATTTTTGATGCCATTTCCAGCAAACCAACAATAATTGGAAACACTTGCATCTTAAAACCTATAATGTCTGTCTCAGTTCTCTGGAAATATCGTAGTCTCTCTCTAGTATTAATTTTATCCTAATCCATACCGTTTATGTTATTGTTGACGTCATTATCAATAGTCACGAAAACTCATCAATTGGGAACATTTCAGGAGGAACAATGGATATAACTGCCCATGAAATTGAAGACGGTGACACCATTAATGAAATCTTCCATGCTACTGGTGGCGATTTTGGAGGCACCAAAGTCGACAAGGAATTCCAAGACCAACTGGATGGGATATTTGGGAAGATGTTGATGGATGAATTTCGCCGTGCCCATCCGTCAGACTGGCTAGAGCTGATGAATGATTTTGAAGTCAAGAAGCGGTCAGACCGCGTCATGACGGGAGAAATTACAAGGATCAGACTTCCCGCCAACTTCATCAACCTCTTGAGACATGAAAGTGCGACTAATTATAATGCTATAATCAAAAAACACTTGGGACAAGATTACGACGATGAAGAAGTTAAAATCTCGAAGGACTACCTCTGTCTTGGGCCACGAACAATGAAGCGTTTGTTTGAACCAGCCATTGCGTCCATTGTAGATCATCTGAAACGTCTTCTTAAGAAAAAGGAGCTGCGAGATGTCAAGCTTTTGTTCCTCGTTGGTGGTTTCTCTGAGTCTCCACTACTACAAGCCAGAATAAGAGGAGAGTTTAGCGGAAAATACAATATTCTCATCCCAAATGACGCCCAAACTGCAGTAGTGAAAGGCGCTGTGATGTTCGGAAAGCGACCTGATATCGTGGTAGAGCGATGTCTCTCCGAGACGTACGGTACAGACATCTACCAGGACTTCATTGCAGGTTACCACGACACTGAAAAACTTGTTCTGATCGAGGGAAAACCGCAATGTAAGGACATTTTCTCCATCCTGGCCAAAGAAAATGAAAAAGTAAAAAGAGGACAGTACAAGGAAACGTTCCGGTACAGTCCTGTCAGGCCATCCCAAACAGCAATCGGCTTCAACTTTTTCACATCCCGTTCACCAAACATTCGTTACATCACAGATGCGGGAGTCAGAAAACTACCTGGCTACTTCTCAGTGGCAAGTCCTGATACATCAAAAGGCACAAACCGCAGCATAGAGTTACGACTGTATTTCGGTACAGAATTGAAAGTGGTTGGCGTGGACCTCGAAACAGGAAATGAAGCGTCTACCTACATTGACTTCCTGTCACAAGTGGTGTAATAAGAGGGATCCAGCGGATGAAAAATTTGGCAAAGTTAACTGGGCCATTGATTTTACGTTAAACAAATTTTCCTATTGTGTGACGCAATCATTTAACAGGAAGACTGATGTTGCTCCACGCCTAATAGCGTTTCGAACGTGAAGTTCAAAGTTGTGGTATTATTGTACATTGATTGTTGAATTAGGTTAAGGAAATTTGGAAACCATTGTTCTCAAGTGTACATAGCCATGTAGGTAGTAGAACAGATGTTTAGCCAAATTAGGTAATAGGCTGGAAAACAAACATTGGTATTAACACTCTTCTCTTATGGTTTAATACAAACGGATTTAAGTTTCATTCATAAAGCAAGTTTTACAACTAGGCTTTGGATATAGCCTTTGTAATCGTATCCAAATATGATGAATGGTTTTCCGTAGCAGAGGCCAAATTTAGACCCTTATGTGAATTGCTACTAATACTTTTATTTTAAAAATGTTACATAATGTTGGTCGGTCACTCTTTGAAGTTTTTTCCTTCAAGAACGCTGTAAATATCCTCTAAACTGAGTCGAACACATTCCAAAAACCCTCGCACATCTCTATTTGGTGGATAGCTAGTTACGTTACACCCCAGCCAGTCGTCTTGGATCCCATATCCCACTCCAAACCCGTCCCGCACCACGGGACCAAACCCGCCAAGCATCAGTGCAGGGCTAGATAAGGTACTTGTGGAGAGGATGATGTGATTGATTTTTTTGTAAGCAGGGTCTTGGAAAATATCTGGGACTTTACCCGTGGACTCTGCCAAGGTACGCAGGGCGAAGAGATGACGGTCAAAACCTTGACCTACCAAGAAAATCAGAAGGAACCATTAGGTCGTTTTCTTCCGCGATACATCTTTTTTGTCGAAATTAGGCACAGCATACGGTTCGAGCGAAAGAGTTTCAGGCGATTGTATAGTGAATTTGTCCAGATACTGAGCTGTGCTGCTGAAGCGGACTTCGTTGCGATAATAGTAAAGTTTATCGAAGTCGGTTGACACAGTCAAAAAATAAACAGTTAGTGCTCCATTTGGCTACTGTTATAGCAAAATTTTTACAGCATTGAAAAGAACTAGGGGTTATATGATGATGTTAGAAGGTAGCGTTGCAGAAGATTCGTCTCGCATGCTAAATAGAAAACTTGCCGCATCTCACATACTTATGAGAGCGCTTTTCCACAAGAGAAAGATGATTCAAGAATATAGTGAATAATTGACACTAAACCACTAATTAAACAGAAACAAATTATCATAACAAAAATAACAATAATAATAATAATAATAACAACAACAATAAGGATGATCCCAAAAGTAATAGTAATGATAACTTATAGGTCTAGATCAAGAACCTCACTATTCCTCTGTCGGTCTATCCCTAGGCTCCAATACTGATTAAACTAGCCTTCTTTTAATTTTGATTTGTCTTTTAATTGTAAACCATTTTGTGACAGTTTGACTAACAAAAACTTACCCATGGCAGCCTCTTTGGTGAGTTTTGAGTGCCAATCAGCAGCTCGACGGATTCTGTCCACCATTTCCTCTACCCCCGCTCGGTGTGATTTTTGAAACGCTTCTGAGCATGCTACCGTGGCGTTGGATGCTGGCCTTATTGTCTCTGTTCGCCCGTGTCTGAAAGCTGCAGTACTGCAGGATTCGTAAGTAGCAACAAACTTGCCGTTTTGACGAAAGAAAGCCATCTGTTGCAAACAAGAAGGAACAATATCTCACTGAAAAAACTGAATTTTTATAGAATTCAAGTAATCACTAACTTGTGTTTTTTCAGTGTGCTAAATTTGAAGTTGTTGGTATCAGTCTAGGTAGCTTCTACCTACCTTTGAAGAAAAATTACAATCGTGAATAAAACGGATAAGTTTCTAAAGAAACTGTGGTTGTGCGTCGGTGGGAGAGTGTAACAGGGTAATTTCCCATTGTCAAATGAGTTAATAACGTAAATTGGCCACCGTAAAGAGTTTCAAAGTTGACGTTTTGAGCGTTAGC
Organism: Pocillopora damicornis; assembly: GCF_964200805.1. Classification (NCBI taxonomy): domain Eukaryota; kingdom Metazoa; phylum Cnidaria; class Anthozoa; order Scleractinia; family Pocilloporidae; genus Pocillopora; species Pocillopora damicornis. The sequence continues at coordinate 28,346,850 of NC_142674.1, read as the reverse complement.
CCTTCGTCAGAGCCCCTCGCTCTGATGAGGGCTCACGCTCGAAACGTCAACTTTGAAACTCTTTACGGTGGCCAATTTACGTCATGAACTCGGTTGATCATACTCCACAACCAAATTTTAACCGTGTGTATAACAATAGATCTTTAAAACATTTTAAGCTTTGGTGTGAATGGGGCATTAGTTAAAAGGCCTAGCAAGCCTTAACACGCATGATTACCTTAGCATCGATTCATTTACACGAGATTAACCCTTAAGCTCCCACGATTGATCAAGACAGAATTTCTCCTTACAATATCAATACAATATCAAGCAGACAGATTATTAGTTGATCCAAGACAAAATTCTCTGAGCCAAAATCATAAGAGTTGTGAGGAAAATAGTAAGCAAAATGACTAATGAGATCGTGAGAGTGAACGGGTTAAGGAAATGAGTGACAGTGCTATGAAACTCCAGAAAACAACAAAATATTGTGTTTACTTACCTGAATAGCCAGCTGCATGATTGCATCAGGGCTGAGTTTCTTGCTCTTTATATAATCTTTTCCATATGTGTGAACCTGAAGCTCGGCAATGTCTAGTCCATTTACAGTTTTGACGAATTTCTCTTTAGCGGCGCTGATTCCTCTCTCAATTTCAGGGTTTAATTTAAAGTCCAATTTTCTCGCGGTCGCTTGCGCGTTGAAGTTTTGAGCGGTGGCCGGAGTGCAAGCCGGCCGAGTCGTAGTGTCTTTATAAACCTGTGAAAGGAAAAAATTAAGACGTTGATATCGATAGATGTTCGACTTGAATTCTAGGTTGATATGAAAATCCTAATTTGCAAGGACAAGAAAACGGAATATGAAGCGCGGATACCAAGCGCGGGAAAAAGTAACGCAAATGTCCAGAGCGGGAAAAGGTAACGCGAGTGCCAAGCGCGGGAAAGGGTGACGCGGATACCAAGCGCGCTTAAACAGTGGCACAAGAGTCAAGAGTGGAAAAATGCTTATATTTCTTTCCTGTGAGGTTAACAACTTATCAAAGTCGCATTATGTAAACTAAAGAATTTACTATGTTTACCTCATTGAAGAAACGCAACACAGCAACTCCATCGCCCCAAGCATGTTCAAAATGAACTGCTGCTTTACCATCGTTGCAAATTATCAGCTGGAATGACTTGTCGAACCATCTAAGAAATAAAAAAGTCACAGAAAATATTTACCTGACAATGCTCTAAGATAAAGAGCTATAAAATAAGTAGATGCAAGGCTTCCATTATTTACCTCGCTACAGTAATTCACACATATAGAGAAGCTTTCAAAGGTCTTTACCTGTTTCGTCCATCACCATGAAGAAACGTTCGCGTAACATCCGCAATACTGCTAACGTCATGATCGTCCAAACAGAGAACAAACACGGCGCTGTCAATCAACTTGAGGACCTCCTCATTACCTGGAATGGCTTCCAAAGCATCGCGCATGCTCGCCCAACTGTCACGATTTTCTGACGTCAGAGCAGCTACTGGAAAGTTGGGGGCCGGGGTGGAGTCTTCAATGATGTATTTGAGATTTTGATATATGGTGGCAGTTGGGACTATGTTACCTAAAAATGAGAAAAGTAA